>NC_137605.1:3549876-3582376 GCF_963280865.1 Gymnoscopelus braueri
GTAACTAGGAACTAGTTTTCAAATAATTGTAGTGGAATAAAAAGTACAATATTTGCCAAGTAAAGTAAAGTAGTTAGGATCGATTTGAACATTATTTCAATTGTTTTTAAGGCACTTCATTGTTTAGCACCTTCATACATTTCAGATTACCTGGATAGACTGATTGATTGAATACTAGTGTGTGTGTGTGTGTGTGTGTGTGTGTGTGTGTGTGTGTGTGTGTGTGTGTGTGTGTGTGTGTGTGTGTGTGTGTGTGTGTGTGTGTGTGTGTGTGTGTGTGTGTGTGTGTGTGTGTGTGTGTGTGTGAGAGAGAGAGAGAGAGAGAGAGAGAGAGGGGTGAAGAGAAGGGGGTTGGTGTGTGTGTGTGTGTGTGTGTCTGTGTCTGTGTGTGTGTGTGTGTGTGTGTGTGTGTGTGTGTGTGTGTGTGTGTGTGTGTGTGTGTGTGTGTGTGTGTGTGTGTGTGTGTGTGTGTGTGTGTGTGTGTGTGATACATGCCTATTGTAATGTTAGTGAATTTGTCACATTTCTTTGTTGCATTTTGGCTGACTGTGGTGCAGGGCTGCTAATGATGCTATATGCTATTACTAGATTACATGGAGAAGTCATCAGTGGATTTACTGTGACTGAGACACACACACACACACACACACACACACACACACACACACACACACACACACACACACACACACACACACACACACACACACACACACACACACACACACCTGGGGGGTCACCCCTGGTTTTAAGTCTGGTTTTGGGGGAACCTCCAGGAGCAGCTTGTCAGCAGACATCAGAGCCCTAGCTGGGGAGTGAGGTTCCACAAGTTGAGATAAGGAGGAGCCAGCCCATAAAGATTTAAAAACAAATAAGGGGACCTTACTATTCATTCTGAAATAGACAGGGAGCCTAATGGAGCACAGCTACGACAGGAGTGATATGGTCTCGCTCGTCTGTGCCAGTGAGGAGACAGGCACATGCATTTAGCACCAGCTGCAGGCGCCTGAATGCAGACTGATCAATACATACGTATTGTGTTTGTTTAGTGTGAAGTTGCTGCCGAGGGTAACACCAAGATTTATGACCGATGAGCAGACGGAGGAGTTGAGGATACCAATTTTTTTTGGCCTTGTTTCCTATTGTTGTTTGAACCAGTTGTTCTCAAAAATGTTCATGGCAAGGACCCCCAAATTAATATTTGTCCGCAGAGGCGCAGACCTCCCCCTTCTGAAAATATGTTGTGCCATAGACCCCCATACAAGATCTGCGTGGATTTGGAAAATATTTCAATTCCCCCCCAAGATTTCTTCTTGAAAAATAGCCTATCTACAACGTGAGCTTGTAGATCGTCTATTTTCAAGTATCCAATGTATTTGTATATAGACTTCATGCATAGTCACTTGTTGGGCTTGTTTTCACAAACCTGGTTGCTTATTTCTCTCGCAAAATCTGGCAACACTCACAGACAGTCAGACAACGACTCACACACACACACACACACACACACACACACACACACACACACACACACACACACACACACACACACAACACAAACACACACACACACACACACATCGCTCGCTCTCTGTGTCTTTCTCTCACTCTCTATCTCTGTGCAATAGTCTCAAATAAACAGCCCCCTTCGAGCATGCTCGCTCACTCTCATTCTGTTTTATAATAATGTTTAACTTAATACAGGGCTGGACGGTAACTATGAGGGGGATCTGTTTGTTGTGGTCAGGTGCTGTAATGTGCTCTCATTGGCTGTAGCGTTCATCTCTTTGCAAGGTGGTCGCAGCTCCTTTCATACTGTACGATATTGTCTGCTGTCCTGTCTGGGACAGAGCTGAATATCTAACATGGTAGTTATCTGAAAACGGTCGGAAAGCCGTCGCAGAGCGGATAATCGCGGCCACATCGTCTCGCGGAACCTTTCACGCAGAGCGAGCATTAGCTCGCCGATCAAAGGCCGATCTGTGTCAGATCGGGAGGTTTTGTCGGCGAGCGCCAAAAATGTCGGCGACAGCAATATCGGACCAAATATCCTGCAGTGTGTACCTGCCCTTAGGGAGCCAGAGGCCCTGGTTGCCCCAGGTACGATTCCAGGCCACGCCAGCATATGTGTCGATGAAATGAAATTTGTCCCTGAGCAAGACTCTTAACCCCTAATTGCTCACAGGCCCTCATTGGAAACAAGCCCGCAGGGACTTTCATGAATGTCCTGTTAAAAGGAATTATCTTATCTTATCTAGACAGTCAGACATTTAGGCTAAAAGGATAACACAAAAAAAGCCCTGGGGACTTGTTTCCATTGTGGTCCTAACATTTGGTGTATTAGCTGTCAACGATGTAAAGATGTCTGTGTTATCACAGAGATGAAACATGGATGGAATGACACAGGAATGTTTGTACATACTGTGTTCAAATAATTGTAGTGGAGTAAAAAGTACAATATTTGCCAAGTAAAGTAAAGTAGTTCGATTTTAACGTTATTTTAATCGTTTTTAAGGCACTTCAATGTTTAGCACCTTCTTACATTTCAGATTACCTGGATAGATTGACTGATTGAATACTTTATTTAGAAGTTTGCAGAAAGAAAAGCACATGAAAGTACAGTTCAAATACAAGGTCAACTAAATAGGATAAAAAAACGTGTGTGTGCGTGCGTGTGAGAGAGAGAGAGAGGAGGGAAGAGAAGGGTGTGTGTGTGTGTGTGTGTGTGTGTGTGTGTGTGTGTGTGTGTGTGTGTGTGTGTGTGTGTGTGTGTGTGTGTGTGTGTGTGTGAGAGAGAGAGAGAGAGGAGGGAAGAGAAGGGTGTGTGTGTGTGTGTGTGTGTGTGTGTGTGTGTGTGTGTGTGTGTGTGTGTGTGTGTGTGTGAGAGAGAGAGTATGGAAGATAATATTGGACTTTATTATCTGCAAAGATTTTTGCTGGTCAGTCGTATTTCTCCATCTCTCACTCGTATATTGGGTGACATCACAAATATT
This sequence comes from Gymnoscopelus braueri, assembly GCF_963280865.1. NCBI lineage: Eukaryota > Metazoa > Chordata > Actinopteri > Myctophiformes > Myctophidae > Gymnoscopelus > Gymnoscopelus braueri. The sequence continues at coordinate 3,552,870 of NC_137605.1, forward strand.
ATCCATTGTTCACTCGTATTTATCCATCTTTCACTTGTATATTCGGGCACCTCACAGTATTTTGTAGTGTGGTCACAAAAAAAAAAAAGATTTGTAAATATAAAATTGACCTCTGTAATTACGAGAGGTTTTTTTACATTCGTGGTTCACTTTTTACAAGTGGACCACGAATTTCACACTTGCGCAATAATGTCCAATTCCTACCTCTCCAACTCTGTAATTTATACATTGCAAATCAACGTTATGGCTTGTAAGTGGAAAATGAATTCACAAATGTTTTTACTGTTTTGGTAGTGTTTTCTGGTCTTTGCAAAAAAAATAAAATAATTGTAAATATAAAATTGACCTCTGTAATTGCGAGTTGTTATAATTTCACATTTGTCGTTCGCTTTTTACAACTGAAGCGCTAAATTCACATATGCGCAATAATGTCCAATTCCTACCTCTCCAACTTTGTAATTTATACCTTGCAAATCAACGTTATATCTTGTAACCGGGCAAAAAATGCACACATGTTTTCCGTGGTTCACCTGTGTTTTGTAGATCCTGCAAATGAATGTGTGCATATCCACAAACATAAATAACTTCTCTGTAAGCACGGCATCTGATTTACACGGTTGCGGATCCTATTTCTACACTTGTGACACTTCTTTTGAGCTTGTGGCCACGTGACATTTGTGACGCATTTTTGTCCAGTGTGAGGCTAGCGTCATGTGTAGAACCTGAACGTCGCTTGCAAAAACAGTATGTCGCGTGTGTGTAACCCCCACCCCCCCTCCTACTCCCTCCGGGTGCATTTATGACACAATCCAGCAGATGGGGCAATTTCCCCAATTTTAAATACGTTTTTTAAAATCATTAGGCCTACAGCAGCTGAGAAGACTTTCCTTCTTAAATCAATAACTGTTTAGTTTTTTCTCTGCTTGAATAAATTAGTTATCATTCTGACCACCACTTAGGGGTTTTTAATCGAAGCAGTGGATGAGCAGTTCAGTTCTTAAATCCCTGGCTTATAGGCCTAAATGCACTATAATTGCCCTCTATAATTATTAAGCTAATTCACTTATTAATTCATAAGAATGCTAGTTCTTTAGTTTTGTTTCGGTTACATTAAAATTTTAATGTATTTTAAATGGTCAAATGACACCAACTTGCAATGTGAACTATGAATACAATTAAGAAAATAATTATTTCTTAATTTTCAATTGTATTAAGGCATTTCATTATACCTGTAAACCCATTTTGTAACTGTAAATCTCATTCGGATTCTAAAAAGTTGTTCTTAATATACTCCAACTCCATACGAATCTGTATCAACCAAGCAAAAAAGTAAATTTGTTCTGCATCAGAAAACAAGTACACCACATGCCTCTATTACCATACACAGCAGGGAGAAATGTATGAATCTCAGGTAATATTTACTTTGTGCACCACAGTTTACTTCATAAAGCAGAGTGAATTGTATTTTTGTGGTATGAATTGTATAAATGTTGTAAACCCTTACGTCATACAGTAGCCTACTTACATTAAAGTAAGGACAAGTTGAGTTGAAAATTAATTTATTATTAGTACCAGACCTATCTATGGCTAGTTTGACCAATTCCAATACTATTTAATTAGCCAAGCTTGTAGAACCTCTCTCTCTCTCTCTGGTTCTGAAGAACGGCATGAAGATGTAATGGCAGCAGAACAGATGGAGACTGTTGCCGATGTCTCGCTGGTTCTTCCTCCAAGGTGTGCAGAATGTCATGGAACCACCGGCTTCGAATGCTATAAGCCTTACTGTAGTGACCTGCCTTTGCCAGGAGTTTGACGGAACAGGATCTTTGCCTTTCTTGAGCAGAGGTGATTCTTGACACTATTTGGGAGTTTGGGAATTGGGACCCAACCTGACAGACTGAATGAGCCCCCTGGAAGCACTTTACCACCTAAAACTAAGCTTGTAGATCTGCCATTTTCCCTGAATCACCTATAATGACTAACATGACTAAATTAATGTGGATTCATGTGGTTAATTCTCTGAGCTTTATTGTGCATTTTACCTGTTCATAAACTTTGCCTATGTGTGAACTTTTTTTGATGCTGGGGTTAAAGTGGTTAACAGTATGTATAAGTCAGACCAAATGTATCTAGACCCTTTGACCTTTGGGCCTGGGTCTGGGCCCTAGAAGTCCCTTCCACTTCAGCCTGTGTGTGGAAGTCACACCTACCCTCCCTTTCCAGCTCAGTTTCTTCATAGCAACTGTAGAATCCATTCTCCTAAATGGCTGTGAATGCTTTTCACTTGAGGTCTCAGTTCTGCCCAACAGAAGCCCCTGGATGTGTGCTAAACATTAATGCTATTGAACATGGTGTACAAAACATCAACTCGGATGAGCATGCTAGCATGCTCGGATGAGCATGAGCCAGCAAGCTTCTGAATTCTAGGCCACAAGACCTTTAATTTGGGGCACTGAGCCTGTCCACTGGAACTCAGGGTCTGGTGGGTGATGGTTCATGTTGAGTCAGCATGCACTCACAACAGGATGAGACCGGCCCAGTTGTTCAGTTTATTATAGAAAGATTGGGAATATATATACTGTTGTACTGGACATGACATGACAAGAGACAGATATTGTGCACAGGCGTCAGCGAGTTCAGAGAATGCCATGAATGATTTATGAGTTTTATTGTGTCAAATAGATAGTCTCAGACCAATATTCATAATAACCATAACAAGTGAGTGAGAAGTTAGTTGGCAGGACATTGAGCCTGGCTGGTCACCCAGTTGCGACAGAGTAAAATGGTAGTCAATCCAAGAACAGAACAATGTGTGAGGGCTTGGTTGTGGTCACTTTGTCTTGATGACAGCTTAAGGTGCTCCTCAACCCTATTAGCTCATCGTGGGGTTCTTCAGAATTGCAGTCATTGCATCCATCCACCTCCACATAACCCAGCTAACCTCAATTCTGGACCTCAGCTATTGAGTATATATTAAACATATGAAATCTGTTAAATGTGTTTACCATACCCCAATATTAAACCAACTCAGTCTATCACTCCCATGTACAGAATATATAATGGTGTAATCCAAAATTTTCATCTGACATCTGACATTACATTGTCCCCATTAGGTGCATTAAAAAAAATTTAGGCCCCACACATTGGTATGGGTATTTAAGCTTCATGTGTTGCTTGTTACCTTATACATTGTATAAAAATCTTCCCCCCCCCCACCTATGAATATGCTTCATAATTTCACTTGGTCTATACCCGCATAATAATCTCAATACTTTGCTTTTGCATGCTGTAACAATGCATTTGGGACATTTAACTATTTTAAAAGAATTTCCAACACGGTACTTCACACAATTCCATTTAATGGAGAACAATGAAAAACAACAATTAACGATTACAAATATTCAAAGATCAAACACAAAATAATAGACTAGGGCTTTAACATCAGTGGTGGGAAAAGTGCTGACATTTTGTACTCGGTTAAAAGTACCACATCAATACCACAGTGTAGAACTCTGTCACTAGTAAAAGTCCCGATATTCAAAAATTACAAAAGTATCGGCATCAAAATATACTTAAGTAGTACAAGTAAAAGTACTCAGTATGTGGATTTCACAAGTTTTGAAAAAGTATACAAATCTGCCATTTTCAAAATAGCTACATAGTGGGAGAAATATGTGAAAAAGTTGTTCACTTCCGGCAGAAAGTGTGAAATTTTGCACCTAGGGGTATTTTTGGGCGCTGAATTCAAAAATTGCCGGATCCAAGAAGTCAGACCAAAGCGTCTGACTTATTAATTAGATATTTAGCATATTTGCTGCAAATATGCTAATTATCTAATTAATTATGCACAATACAAAAATGTACATGGCAGAAATGGATTCTACGGGAAAAAACACATAAGAATCAACTGAGAAAAGTTTGGTACACCCTTTTATCGAATTGTTATATATATCATTATGCCAATTGATTCCTCCCCACACACAGTGTGTTGTCACTGCTGTTGTATTCTACTGACTCACCTGCCAGTGAGGAGCCCCCACCGGGAGGACGTAGAGCTTTTCCACTTGTGGGACAATACATTTATTTCTCATTAACTTGTTTATTTAATCTGTCCTACTCTGTTCTTCTTGGAAGCATTGTCCTGAACATAAACACAGTTCTGTGCATGGTAGATTAGCCGCAAAACATTTGCATTTTCCAGCACACCGTTTTTTACACATGCATTTGATCAGCTCTCGACACCCTTTTGACGCCACCTCTGCCATCACCGTCCAAAATGGACACCAGCCATCGTCCTAACTTTTCACCCATCCCCAATCTACAGGTGAAGGAATCTCTGGGTTGGCAATTTGGGACTGTCCCCAGATGTGACCAGCTTGAAATACTGCTCTCTTCACATGTTGACGAAGTGCCTCCTTTGTGGGAGGAATATTTTCCACTTTTTTTTTTCTTCTGGATTGCTCGTGGTGGCGGACATCAGTTTTCCTCCGTCCCTGAAACTGGTCTTCAAACTCATTTAGGATCCTGGCTATTTCGGGACCAGCCACCAACCACCGGCGAAGAGCCCCCTCATCTTCCTATAATTTGAGTAACCTCTGTCTTGGGTCGTGGTCTGTGGTCTGGCAGTTAGGTTTCGCTTTCGGTTTGCATGCTGCAGTTAGGTTTCGCTTTCGTTTTGCGCGTTGCCAAATCATGTGCGAGAAACAAGCACCGGTGTTGCAAGGAACGTCTACGGTACGTACGGTACGGTACGGTACGGTACGGTACAGTACAGTACGTACAGTACGGTAGAGTACAGTACAGTACAGTACAGTACAGACCGTACAGTACAGTACAGTGCAGTACCATACAGTACCGTACAGTACAGTACAGTACCGTACCGTACCGTACAGTACCGTACCGTACCGTACCGTACCGTACCGTACCGTACCGTACCGTAGAGTAGAGTACAGTACAGTACAGTACAGTACAGTAGAGTAGAGTACAGTACAGTACAGACCGTACAGTACAGTACAGTAGAGTACAGTACAGTACAGTACAGTACAGTACAGTACAGTACAGTACAGTACAGTCCAGACCGTACAGTACAGTACAGTACAGTACATTACAGTACAGTACAGTACAGTAGAGTACAGTACAGTACAGTACAGTACAGTACAGTACAGACCGTACAGTACAGTACATTACAGTACAGTACAGTACAGTACAGTACAGTACAGTACAGACCGTACAGTCCAGTACAGTACAGTACAGTACAGACCGTACAGTACAGTACAGTACAGTACAGTACAGTACAGTACAGTACAGTACGTACAGTAGACCGTACAGTACAGTACAGTACAGTACAGTACAGTACAGTACAGTACAGTACAGTACAGTACGTACAGTAGACCGTACAGTACAGTACAGTACAGTACAGTACAGTACAGTACAGTACAGTACGTACAGTACAGACCGTACAGTACAGTACAGTACAGTACTGTACCGTACCGTACCGTACCGTACCGTACCGTACCGTACAGTACGTACAGTACAGTACAGTACAGTACGGAACTGCGCATGCGTCGCATGTGCCCGTGTGTGTGCGCACACGCTGGCTCTGTGTGTGCGTGTGCGAGCACGAGACGACTCGCGCTAAACGTTGCGTGTGTGTGTGGGGACCGCGCTACAGGACGTGCAATAACCTTCACCGGGTATGGTCTAGTTCTCAGTAATTACAACAATTCCGCCATCACCTTTCACAATAGCGTTCTGCTGTTCATGCATCTGATCGTGTGCCAAAGCAGAGAACTTGTGCAATGACAAAGTTCCCCTTGACAAATTCACGATGGGTATCTGGGGAATCATTTGGAAGTTCCTGAAGGTCCGTTACATGCACTGTCAACCATCTAATATGCTATTTTTGAAGAATGAGTTTTCACTGTTGCTACAAAAATATTAAATAAGTGTGAACCCAGTAATATGATCTCATGTGAAAGAATACCCCTGAAAACATAGGTAGAGACACCAACATCATGAGGCTCAGATGAAGCACTTTGGAGTAACACTGGTTTCAATCAAATTTGCCATAAAATAAAAAAAAGTAATCTGCTAAATTAATCTACAGAAACTGAAAATGTCAAAGTATTGCTGCATTACAATTTGGATTTCATCAAAACAAACTTGTTTCACATTCAAAAGTGATGAGGTGTCAAAGATTGGAATACAAAACCTAATTGAACCAAAAACGTTGGCGGCCATCTTTAATTCTCATTTTACGACCAGATCCCATGGGAAAAGTGCTTGGATCCGGCAAAATTTGAAATCGGCATACTTCAAACATGCCATATGCAAATTTTCACACTTTCTGCCGGAAGTGAACAACTGAGCCTTTTTTTGTTACATATTTCCCTCACTAACAGCTGAAGTGGTTAATGTATGTTTTGTAATAATAATCCAAATCTACAAAGTAACTAGTAAATCTAAATTTCAAATAATTGCAGTGGAGTAAGTACAATATCTGTCCCTGACATGTAGTGAAGTAGAAGTATAAAAAATTGGAAATACTCCAGTTAAGTAAAAGCACCTCGAAATTGTACTCAAGTACAAGTAAATGTACTTAGTAACTTCACCACTGTTCAACTTTTTTTTTTTTCAACATGTTTCTTAGTTTTTCGAACACGCTGTCTGCCATCTGCTCCTCCCCCGAGGCAACTGGATCTGAAAGACATAAGAATATGGAAGCGCATGACTTAAGTTAAAAAAGTCAAAAGAAATATCTGCAGGCAACTCTTCTTACAAATTCTTATCAATGCGAAAAAGAATCCTCATCTATATATGCATGTGCTGATGGTTACTCAGAATAGTATATCGTCAGACACCTGGATTAAATGGCTACCGACTATAGACATGATAAATGACATATTTAACCCATTAAGGCATGAACTGGCCTAGGAAGCCACAAATCGATTGATTGATCATTATAATAAACATGCTGTGAAAATGCACATGGCTCAACCATCTGATCACTTTATAAGGTGTCTTTTGAATTGGACTCATAGAAATAAGTCCAAATGGTTTAAGGACTGACCTGTGAAAGCTGTTGGCACTGAGGATGCTGGCTTCGGCTTCTTTATTGGTTTTTCAGAGTGATTCTGCTTGCGCTTTCTCTTCTTTCTGGTTTCTGGATCTGAAAGATAGATAAAAGAGGTGTAAGAATATGAAATGGAATACGTGACTGATTTGAAATGTGATAAACACATTATGCAAACTATGCTGTGGCAACCTCATTAATATAAGTAAATGGAAACTGCATTTTCATGTGTATTAAACAATTAATTTTAAATCCTTTTTATTGTACTAAAATAAGTAGACCAGAGGTAGGATCAATTCATTCAGGCATTATTGGTTTTCCTTGCCATTGAAGATGGCAATATAAGAAAAGTATAGACCATTTACCAATTGTTCTATTAATTTGCTAATACAACTTAAATTAAGGATACCGTTTGTTTCCGTACAAGAACACATAATTACTGTATCTGAATACTCAATACTGACCATCCACAGCTTGCACCCTCGCTACAGTTGAGGTCTCCAGCTCTGAAGAACACTGACCGCCTGGAATGACAAAGATCAGACACTTGATTTTGAATGTATAATAACAAGTCAAGTACATAAGGAGACAATGAATTAAAAAAAAAACATAAATACATTGCAGAAGAGAATGGAAACACAGTAGGGCTTATAAGAAGTTCCCACCTACAAATGAAGTATTCAGTAATCACAGTTTAATTTAACATACTGTAAGACAAGACAAACAACTACCAAGTTTGCATTTCAGTTTGGATGCTATTGCACAGTCAGATGCACTTAAATGTTTCCATATTGAATACTGACCATCCACAGCTGATGGCACGGTAGCAATGCTGGCCTCATTACCTGGAAAGAGGAAGATCAGACTCTTACATGTAGAACTACATCTGACAGACATACACTGTGCTAATTCAGAAAGTAACTTTGTTAATATCCAACTGTACATTTGTCAGCGATCGAGAATATTCAGCTGCAAAACCTCAATCACATCAAATAATCTTTATAGAACACACAAACCACCGATACTTAAGTTGGTTGGCCAGGGTAATCTCTGTATTTATTGCCCTCTACACGAAATCCCCCAGAAGAGGAATGCTAGGGTTCAAGTGGTTAAAGGGGTGCCACACAAAATAAACATACCATGTAACACAACAAGGTCGTATGTTCCTTCATCCAGTTGCTCCAAATCAAGAGGTGAACCTATTCCAGATAACACAAATTCTTAACATGTTAGAACATTTTTTTTTCTCTGTATGTGTTTACATTTGATACAATAAAATACAAGACAATGCAAAAAGACACAACATATAGAGTTAGAACAACCTATGTAACCACAATATATGTTTTCTGTGCCCGTGTGCGTATATGTGTGCGTGCATGAGACATGCGCGAGGGAATAATGATGGTATACAGTCTGAAAAAAACCTAGACTACAGCACTGAATCAATACATAATATTCCTCAACACAGCATGAAAAGTGGGAATATTATACAAGTCACAAACATATTACTATTTCCCATCTTGGTAGTCTTAACGAAATCCTAAATACATCGTTATGCAATTTTTTCTAATTTAAGATACACTGTTGTTGTATGGGGGTACAATATGACCAGAATAAAAACAATCATAACACTCTTTTTGGAGTTATACTTATGTCATACTGCACACCATAGCAGGAGCACATTCTCAGTAGTTATTGCAAACCAGTACACTGGGTGAAAAGCAATGATTTTGGGAGGGTATTCATCAGGCAGACCCCTGATACTTAAGGGAGTATGTGTGTGTAAGTTGCCCTCATTCATTAATGTACCACCTCCCACATACCTCCCACGTATCCAGGTAAATGTACCATTTCTGAGACACTCATTTGCATTTACTCCCTGTGGTGTCTGCCAGCAAGGACCTCACACACCCCACCCCACCCCTCCCACCCCACCCCACCCCTCCCACCACTCCCACCCCAACCACTTCTGAGCATGTGCAGAAAACCACATTTGATTGGAAGCTGTGGCTTATAACCCCACCCACCCACCCCACAATTCTGCATGCTAATTCTGGCATAACCCCCCTAGTTTATCCCCCCCCCCCCCAATTGGGAGGGGTGGTTCATAGTGCCCCCCCCCCCCCCCCACCTACACTAATTTAATTTATATATATATATATATATACATACATACACACACAATATAGAAAAACAAATAGGCAGAACTCATGTAATTATGTTTATTGATCCAAAAAAATAAAACAATTATTTATACAAAACAATGGAACAGGAGCACACAGATAAAATCAAATGTTTCAAAGAATCCCTGGATTTTGTTCCAGGGACCCCAGAAGCAAAGATTTGAGTCTAATCTTGGGTTAAATTGGGTTAAAATTGGGTGAAATTCGTGTCTACATATTTACACTAGTACCTGAGATAAGATGTGTGCGTGAGGATAGCAGCAATTTATACTGTGCATGATATACTTATGGACGTTAGTTAAGGTGCTTAGGGGAAAAAATCACAATAAAAGACAAAAGTCAAGTGCGATATACATGGGATTAAGGTGCAAAATGTCATTGTGTCGACCGCATAATACACATAAAGTAGACTGACACTGGTATATAGTCAGCAAGTAGTGACATGAGGGGAAAAAAAGTCACTTATACTTGTGTACTCCACAGTTAATGTGCTGTCCGTTTACACAGGAACGGTGTTTTTGGGGCTTGAATCCGTTACTAAGTGAAACCTCCTTCCAGGGTGGAAAAGTTTGAAAACGCTGCACGTCCCGTCTCCATGTAAACACATACAGCAGAGGAAACGGCACAACGTTTGATGTTGACAGCTGTTGTGAGAGAAATAAGCAGCCAGTTCTATGAAAACAAGCCCAAAAAAGTGACTAGGCTACATGAGCACTTTAAACCAGTGGTTCTCAAAGTGGGGTCCGGAGACCCCAAGGGGTGCTTGGGGGGGTTCCAGGGGTCCCCAGCCGAATGTGTTAATATAGCATCACAATAATTGTAACCAACCAGCACTATGAGCTTGTAGATCTGCTATTTTTTTTGAAAAATCTAGATTTTTTTTGGCAAACCTTTGAATATATATATATTTTTTTCAAATCTTTGCTTCTGGGGGTCCGTGGAACAAAATAGTTGAGATGGGGTCCACGGCCAAATAGAAATAGAAATATTTTTTGGGGGTCCTTGACATGAAAGGTAGAGAACCATTGCTTTAAACAGTACATTGGCTATTTGAAAGCCGATCTACAATCTCACAGTGAGCTTGTAGATCTTCTATTTTTATCTTGAAAATAAATTAGTGAAATAATATTTGGAATATACATTTTTTTTTTTTATTCAGGTGGTCTGCGGAGAAAGACAATCATTTGACATGCACATGTTTGAGGACTGTTTAAAATCAAAAATTAACTACACTTTAAAAACAAGCCCAAGATATATAATCTAAGTATAAAACAATGGTTAAAATAAATCGAAAATGAAAAAGGACACACATCTAAGAGGGAAGCACACACACATCTAAAAAAATCAAATCAAATAAGGTGCTGATGCACCCAAAAATATATACAAAAAGGCAGCAAGTCATGCTTGCAAACAGCCCCGAGGTGAAAAAGGTGACAACATGTTGTTTTCTTTCGGGTCAGGTGTCACACAATTGCCCTATTTGGGTTCAAAAAGGTGACTGTAGCTGAAAAGTGACACTTTTGCATGTAATGTCTGACACTACGCCGCTGGAGTTCTTGCTGTGTCCTTACAGCTGGAGGAGTGTAAAAGACCCGTTATGGTCCTCGAACTCGTCAACCACAGGCATTGCGTTCTGGAGAACGCGGGGTCTGGAACGAGGTCCTGGGGGTCTTCTTTCCTGGAGCTCCTGGCACAGCTTCGAAAGCGCTGAACTTCTTCCTGGTGGAGGTCTGATGAACCATACTGGCAAACCATCTTCGAAGCCATCTTCCTCATCAGACATGAGCTCTTTGGTTGCAGTGCTGTTCCAGAGAATTTCCTCAGCAGGCCGCAACACGGATCTCCTGCCCTCAAACAACTGTAAAAAAACAAACACAAAAAAATATAGAATTACAATTAAACCACAAAACTAAGAAATTGTTTTAACTGTGAGTGAGGCCTACCAAAACTGCTCTCCTCACTTACCCGTAATTTTCTCTGTCGTGTCCTCATAGACTTCTGTACCTTTGCTTTCTCCTGTGCATTTTCTGGTTTATTCAGCCGCTCTTTCTTTTGTAATGACTCAAAATAAGTCCGGCAGGATGCTAAAATAGAAAATACAAGCATGCATTAGTCACCAGAACCATGAATGTGTGCTTTCAATTATAACACAGGGGTTTTTGAATACAAAAAGACCTGTAAGTAGGCTACCATAAGAAAAACAGGTTTGCTGGCTTCTGCAGGTCTAGCCCACTCTATTAAGACGCAAATAGCTTATAGCTTGAATACTGTGAGTGTATTATGCATGTGCGCTTACCTTTTATAAAAACAGGATCAACATTACAGAAACTAATGCTTAGTTCTCCTAAAAGATGAGCTGCAACATCAATATTATGTGGAGAATTTACCCTGTTGGAAGAGAAGAACCGTGTTAGTTTTTATCATTTTTTTCTTTATCAGTTAAAACATTTCACCAGGACAGGAACCCAATCCACAGGCCTACCTCCCCCCACTATCCCCCACTACAAATCGAATCGGTGGGGCAGGGTCTCCCCTCTTACTAAAGCATGATTGTGATATAGTTGAATTTAGTTACTTACGCTTCTTTTGGATTGTATTTGTGGTTATTCTTCTCCGAGTTGTGTAGATGCCTCACAGCCTCCTGTAAACAGCATGATTATAAAAGGTTAATTTGAGGAAATCAATGCTTTTGGCAAAGCACCAAATGAATACCAAAACGCTCGCCCCAAAACACAGTCGCCCGGGCGCAAATCCGGCGCATATCCAGTAAAATCTCTACCTGATATTCCCCCTAAAGTGGGGGCGATCGTGTTTTGGGGTGAGCCTTCCGGTTACCCACCAGAACACTAGTTACACTTATTTTTCGACAAGCAACACATACAAAGTATTTTCTCGCTAGTAGACACAGGGCCCATATAGTCAGACATAATTTCACTTACCGCAATGTCGATGTTATTCGCTCTTTTGATCCTCTTTGGTGCAGGCAGAGAGGACAATGTAGCGGCGTCATCCCGAGCAGCGTTGCTCTCGACTAGGTCACGCAACAGTTTCAGTTCCTGCTTTACTTCCATGTTCTCATTGCTCTGCATGTCCACTACCGCTTTAAGATCGGTGATTTGGTCAGACAATCCCTGCATAGCTCTAAGCATCTGTTTGAACATATCCCCAGAATTAGAATTAGAGGGACTTCCTAATAATTCTGTTCTTCTCGGAGTCGAAGGCTGGCGTCTGAGAGGACTCGAAGCAGCACCCGGTGCATAAAACAAATCTCTACTCGTGTTTGCCATTTTACTCACAAATAAAACAATCCCTCACGCAGTGAATAGTTTCCAAGCAGAGTTCCCTTACAACAAACTGCTATCCTATAAAGCCAACTCGCTGCCTTGGCTAATGCACGCCACGCCCCCCACTGCCGTGCTGTGGCTAGGGTTGCCAGATACTGTGAGAGAAACAAGCATCCAGGTCTAGAAAAACAAGCCCAAAAGAAGCGATTATGGGTCACATGAGCACTTTAAACCTATTGTATACATCGGCTATTTCAAAATGCATCTACAAGCTACAACATCTACAAGATCTACAAGCTCACAACGCGTCGCTCGCGATACGACTCGTTGTGAGCATAGAAATTGTGGTACATAGAAATTGATCTATTGAAGATTCTGACTTTCAAATGTACATATTTTTTGTTTTGATTGTATTGCTGTATTGCTGTATTGTTGTATTGTGCTTTCTGCTTTGGCAATGTAAACGTATGTTTTCTCATGCCAATAAAGCCCTTTGGATTGAATTGAATTGAATTGTGAGCTTGCAGACTGCTATTTTCAAATACAATTCTTGGTGGAAACTTATAAAAAGGACATGGCAACACTGGCTCAGAAACATCTCACAGACACGGTGTGAAGAGGCGTTGCTCAGGAGTGAAACCTCAAACAATAGGGTCACTCAAACCATCGACACCTATCATGCAAATGTTGTGCCTGTATGTAATCTAATATCTACCCCCCAAGATACAAACGAAAACACACATAAAGTAGCCTCGTTGTGATATGGGTAAAAGTACAAAAAGCATTGGTATCAAAATGTGCTTAAAGTACCAAAAGTAAAAGTACTAAAATGTTGAAAATAGTGTGTGAGCTTGTTGATGTATAACATAAGGCTAAAGTGGTTAATGTATGTTTTATAATGTAATCATTTATATCTGCAAAGTAACGAGTAACTAAAGTTTTCAAATAATAGTAAATAAAATAGTAAGTCAAAGTAAAGACAATTGGTAATACTCCAGTAAAGTAAAAGTACCTCAAAATTGTACTTATGTACAGTACTTGAGTTTATTGTACAGCACCTTGTGTAACAGATTTTATTTAGTTTATTTAGTAAGACATGAGAACAGTACAGGACAGTACATAACAGTACATGGAAGTACAAATTCACAATACAAGGTCTACTAAACTGGAAATCTCATTAAGCACGCAGCTTGTTTAAGATGAGAACCCCATGCACACAAATCATGATGACTTGAGTAAAAGTACAAAATTATTGGTATAAAAATGTACTTAAAGTACCAAAAGTACTAAAATGTTTACACCACTACCACTGAACATCAAGTATGATCCACCAGACTAAAATCTTGACTGCAAATAAATAAATAAAAACTTTGTGCAAAAAAATCTAAAGTGCTCAAACATCATCTCAAACATTTGCAAACATACAGTAAGTAACAGAGGTACAATGTTACATTATTCTGCACCTGATCACCTGCAAATTGGCCTATTTGAATTCAATACAGGAGATCTATTTTTATCTCCATCACAATTAACTGGAGTAGCCTAGTCACTAAGTACTAGTACATTCCTGCATAACCATGCAGTAGTCAAGAACAGTTGACACTAAAGTTATTATTATTATTTTGCCTTTATAAAAGTGAATCTCACAACTTGTCTTCTATGTCACTGTTTGAAACAGGGCTTAAGTTTCTAATGTATACATGCACGTTTGCCCTTTTCACTACTGGCTGACATGAAAAAAATACCCAAATGGGTCCATTTGGTTTCATTAAGTTGCTGTAAAGTTGCTTGTAAATATTGGTAGTTGCTTTTATTTGTTGTGAGCTTGTAGATCGGCTATTTCCAAATCGTCTATTTTCAAATAGCTGATGCATATAAGTGCTCATGTGCCCTAATAGTCACTTAAATCTTTGGGCTTGTTTTCATTGACATGGTTGCTTATTTCTTTTTTTTGGGTCAAATTTGGCTAACTCCAGGAGGACCACACTATTATTTTCGATTCCACTTCACATTAATTCATTTATATCATATTTACATGCCAAGCTCTGACATTTAAGTGATATGTAGCCTGATATTACCAGATTGCTATAGTGGTTTTAGAATATTTTAGATGAAAAAAAACTTCAATAACAATAGCTGCAATAGCAGAAAGGTGACGATGATGGTCGTATTACCTTAGCATGTTAATGAATTAGATGAAGAACGATGATGAGGCGTTATGGTGATTTTGATGGCCCGTTTCCATTGGCTGAATCAAGCCTGCTTGAAAGGTATATATAGTTGGGCTTGCTGGATGTTAGTCTACCAGCTGTTAGAGGGGTCAGGATACGCACAGACAGTTTGAACTTTTATTGTAGAAATTGCATTGCATCGTTCAGTTCAGTATGGAAAAACAAACCGGTTACCTGACTAAAAGAGCACGTAATCGACGTTTCTGTGAACATTGTAATCGAGTTGTTTCTCACTCATTGTTCTTTCGTCACAAGAAATTATATTTTCGCAAAGGAGAATGGCACAAAGGTGACATATTTAGCAAAGTGCATCTTGACCAAGAATTAAATCTACCAAATACTTCTGATGGACTGATGGAGTGTGATGGCCACACAGGTAAGTGTAGTGCTTCACTAATATCTAAACATATATGAGACACATGATATAAGCTTGTAGATTGAAAGAACCATTCATTATGTATTATGTACTAGCCTAAATGTTAAAGCAATATAATAATTGTTTTGTTTTGTTACAGAACATACTGATGACCAAGAGGAAGCCATTGAACCCAACAGCTATCCATTTGACCAAGGTATGAACATGATATATTGGACCAATATGCCTTTCTGTGATATGCTGTTATGTGAGTGAGTGAAGTTTAATTATTTTGTTTTGTTTTGTTACAGAACATACTGATGACCAAGAGGAAGCCATTGAACCCAACAGCTATCCATTTGACCAAGGTATGAACATAATATATTGGACCAATATGCCTTTCTGTGATATGCTGTTATGTGAGTGAGTGAAGTTTAATTGTTTTGTTTTGTTACAGAACATACTGATGACCAAGAGGAAGCCATTGAACCCAACAGCTATCCATTTGACCAAGGTATGAACATAATATATTGGACCAATATGCCTTTCTGTGATATGCTGTTATGTGAGTGAGTGAAGTTTAATTGTTTTGTTTTGTTTTGTTACAGAACATACTGATGACCAAGAGGAAGCCATTGAACCCAACAGCTATCCATTTGACCAAGGTATGAACATAATATATTGGACCAATATGCCTTTCTGTGATATGCTGTTATGTGAGTGAGTGAAGTTTAATTGTTTTGTTTTGTTACAGAACATACTGATGACCAAGAGGAAGCCATTGAACCCAACAGCTATCCATTTGACCAAGGTATGAACATAATATATTGGACCAATATGCCTTTCTGTGATATGCTGTTATGTGAGTGAGTGAAGTTTAATTGTTTTGTTTTGTTTCGTTTTAGAACATACTGATGATCAAGACGAAGCCATTGAACCCGACAGCTATCCATTTGAAGTGACCAGTGAACCAGAGTCCTCCTCAGATGACGAAAGCGACCATGAAGCAATTTTGTTTATAGAAGAGCAGCAGGAAGACGATTATGAAGATGAACAACCAGGACATGGCATAAACGACAGTCCTGTACAGTTAGTGAAGACCCTTGCATTTATGCTTTTGGCCTGGCAAGCTGCATTCAAGATATCTGATAGAGCCATCATCGCACTGCTGCAATGTATGCAGTATTTCATGGCACTCATTGGAACTGTTTTTTGTTTTGGCCCAATTACACAGTTTGCTTGTATGATTCCCAAAACTTTGTATTCACTTAGGAGATGGATTCTCATCAACAGAGACAACTTTTGTCAGTATGTTGTGTGTCACAAGTGTATGAGAACGTACACATTTGAGGAGTCTTATATAACCACCAGGAATGGTTCCAAAGTCCCCAAAAAATGTGAGTATGTTCCATTCTACAACCATCCACATAAAGCCTGTGCTTTGGGAAAGAAATGTGGCAAACCCTTAATGCGATTGATCACAAGCGCCACTGGAAAGGAATTTGTCCGCCCAATCAAATCCTATTGTTACCAGAAGTTAACTCAGTCTCTTCAGAGCCTTGTAGAAAGGCCAGGATTTTTGAAAAAGTGTGAAGAATGGAGACATAGGGAGATTCCCGACACTGTGATGGCTGATGTGTATGACGGAAAGATTTGGCGTGAATTTCATTGTGTTAATGGGCGGCCTTTTCTAGCAGAACCAAACAACTTTGCTTTCATGATGAATGTGGATTGGTATCAACCATTTAAACATTCCCCATATTCTGTCGGCGCCATATATCTTGTTGTTTTGAATTTACCCAGGTCGGAACGGTTCAAGGATGAGAACATGATTTTAGTGGGACTCATACCAGGACCGAAAGAACCAAAGCTTAACATCAATGCCTACCTTGAACCCTTGGTTGATGAACTGCAGGAGCTGTGGGAAGGAGTTATCATGAATGACACGTCAAACCTGGGTAGTTCTGTTTACAGAGCTGCTCTTCTATGCTTGGCAGCAGATATCCTAGCTTCTCGCAAGTGTGGTGGTTTCGTGGGCCATGGAGCTTTAAGAGGTAGATACACTTTTCACTTTATATATTTATACTATAATTTGTACTTGTATAATACATTGTGAGTGAGACAAAAACCTTCTTGAATAACTTTTTTTTTCTTTTTTTCTCAAGGATGTAATAAGTGTCTGAAGGAGTTCAAGAAGACTAGCTTTAGAGGGAAAACGGATTACTCTGGATTTGATCGCTCATCTTGGATCTCACGCACTTCAGAAGACCACAAACGATATGCAAAAATGGCTGATAAAGCAAATACACAGACAGCCCAGAACAAATTATTAAGACAGTATGGTGCTAGATGGTCTGAACTTTTTCACTTGCCATACTATGATGCCATCCGATTTGTGGTAATTGACCCAATGCACAACTTATTGCTTGGAACAGCGAGACATGTTTTCAAGCTGTGGATCGAGCACAGTGTTTTAACCAGGCCCAAACTTGACGAACTCCAGAGAAGAGTAGACACCCTAAAGGTGCCTCATGATATAGGCAGGATTCCTGGCAAAATAGCATCTGGGTTTAGTGGATTTACTGCTGATCAATGGAAAAATTGGACAACCATCTATTCCCTTTTTTGTTTGAAGGGCTTGATTGATGACAGCAACTATGATATGTGGTCTTACTTTGTGCAAGCTTGCATTATTATGTGTTCTAGGGTTATCTCACATGAAAGAGTAGAAACAGCTGATAGATACCTGGAGACATTTCTCTCTAAATTTGTTGTTTTGTATGGACCAAATAGCTGCACACCCAATATGCACCTGCATCTGCATTTAAAAGACTGTATGTTTGATTATGGACCTGTTTATGCATTTTGGTGTTTCTCTTTTGAACGGTTCAATGGAATGTTAGGACAGTATCATAACAACAACAAAGACATTGAAGTTCAAATCATGAGGACATTTCAACAAGGGCAACAGCTCCATGTGCCATTGTCCTGTGACATTGGAGCTGAATTCATCAATATCCTAGCAAGAAAAGAAGTTGGTTCCTTGTCACTCCATGGTACTACTGACATGATGTATTTGAAACACTATCTCCAGGTATCGTCTGCAACACTTGTCATGCCAGATACTAACATGGTTGAGCCACTATCCCCATTCCGAAAAGATGTGCTGACAGATTGTGACAGACAACTGTTGTTATCAATGTACAATCAAATGTATCCTGACAGTTTAATCTCACATGTAGGTAGTTTGGTAAAGATTTGCACTCAAGTGAGAAGTCTTGGAGTGACTTTTTCTGTTAACTGCAGGGCTGACAGGTCTGCATGCATTTCTGCTAAGTGGTGTTCTAGCAACTCAAGCTTTGAGGTACCCCGCTTGGACCCAACTGCAGAGTTGCGTCCTGGGATTGTGAAAAAGTTTCTGATTGTCAAAGTTAAGTCACAGGCTTCTACTCAAGAGCATGTTGTTGCCAAGGTCACATGGCTGCATCCTCACCCAGACCGGCATTTCTTTGGGAGGCCTGTCGAGATTTGGAATTTGCAAGGCACACGGACGGATTGTGCGCCATCATTCCTACCGATTGAAAGAATAGCATACAGATGTGTTTACAGTGCCACAACTGTACAGTTAAGCCAGATCAAAGAGAAAGTATCAGTAGTTATACCACTGTGCACAGTGGTTGAGATTTAGACCCAAGACTGCACTCTGAGAGATAGATATCTCACTCATTGTTTTTAGTAATTGTACAATAGTTTGTGTTCTTAGTTCATTTTTTTTTAAATATTTGTATTAGCTTTTCCTTGAATGTCACAATGCAACTTTGGTTCACTGTATATTAATAAAAGCATTCAAAATTTGAGTCATTTTCTGTCATTCATTCTTTGAAAATAGATCTAGTTAGTACAATAGTACTCTAATTGAGTAATATTTGACCAGGAGTATCTATATTTTCTCTCTCTCTCTCTCTCTCTCTCTCTCTCTCTCTCTCTCTCTCTCTCTCTCTCTCTCTCTCTGAGCCCCCCCCCACTCTGAACCCACACCTCCCATTGTTTGAACAAACTGCTAATTTACATATGTAAGGAAGATTCCTTAGCAGAGAAAAGAGAGATGCATATCCAGGTATCTTAAAGGCATTTGAAGGTAAACAGTCCTCTCCCACATTCATTGAAAAACTCCCACCAATCATTTATGTTGGGTGGATGTATGCCTTGCCCACGTATCCAGGTATATCACCTTTTTCACCCAGTGGTAGTAGAGGGAAACATGACAAAATCATCAACATAGGCCAGATGATTAAGAGGCATATTATCTCCCACCTACACTTGTTTAGCCGTTTTGACAGATCATACATATAAAGATTGAAAAGTGCAGGTGACAAAATGCCTCGTCTCACCCCATTAGACACTAGGAAAGGTACATATTTACTCATACCCCATCTACCTTGCCTGGTTTGATGTGTATACTATTATCATGTGCGATACGTCCCTGTTGTGGTTTGGCAAATAACTAACAGCAAATTGGTTAAAATGCCTATAATGCTTTCCCAGGTCCCAGTAGTGTGTTCACATACATGCCTTGTTTTGACCATATAGTATTCATATGAAAACTAGCCTGATGAGCTAACTCTTGATATGGCTCACACAAGATCCCAATAGCAGACAGCCTCTCTCACACCTCTGCGCTTTGAATGTTTGGAAATATTAAGCTGTACATGCTGCTCTAGCCCTCTGCAGCCACCTGCATACCCCAGGTTTTATGTGTTTGCAATGCGCAATGAAAATTGAACACCAGGACACAGAGGCCAATATTAAACTAAGCAGTACATTGTAACACTGGAAAAGCCAGAAGCACATTATGCATTTTTACTTAAATGACAAATTATCTGATCATTCCAAACAATAGACATCAGTGTATAATGCTTCTGTTGATGATAAACATAAACCAGTATAGAGACATGTATAGACATGATAAATGACTCTTTAAGACTGACCGTCCATCCCTGTGAGCTCTACCATGGTGTCCCCTGTGAGCTCTACCACGGTGTCCGGTTGCTCAACTGGCTCCTCAGCGCTTTCCATATCTACAAAGACAAAGGCCATAACTTTTTCACCACAATATGTGACCAATTATGACAGACACACTTAACAAATAAACACGCATACCACACACAAATGTGAAAATACTGCATCCGCTTACAGCAGCAGATGCATGTTACACATAGCAAAATTCTAACATCACCTAAATCAACCTAGTATAGACATGGTAAATGACTACATAAACACTGACCGTTGACTGGTGTCGGCAGTGCCATAGCAGATTCAGGAGATTCCTCGGCACACTGGTTTACTACAAAGACAAAGAGTTTTTTCACCACTGCAATATAGACTTAAGACGTTTTCACTAATGCAATGCAGAAATAATTCTGACGCAGACACACCAACAAGTCAACTAAAACACCACTTATAAATGTGAAATTACTGAAACAGCAATGTCTCCTCGGCTCCTTTTTTTTAAACCAACGTGGCAACTTTTTCCTTCTTGCCAGTTATGGTGCAGAAGGACAGTAGTGCTATGCCAATGATAAACATTCTGTGAAATGTGTAGCCAGATGTGCAGAAAAACCTTACGTAAGCATAAGGCGGTACTATAGTTTGTTTCAGGGTTGAAGTTTATGAAGTCTGTAAATTTCAAGATTACTTACCTATTTCAAAAGATACATTTTCTGCAGCGTTCAAAATCTTCCGCATCTGGTCCGCTCCATAATTGTTGGGCTTATTCAGTTCTAGGCCAACAGGAAGTCCAGTCACTTTCAGGTACATGCCTTCCTTGGCTTTCCTGTAGGGTACTGAACCCTCACCCCCGGCGTCCTCTAAATGACACAGACACCATATCAAAATGTAAACATTAACATACACAATATTCTGCATATAAACAATATTCTGCATATAAACAATGGCAGATAACCACTCAGACAGACGATGGTATAATGGCTCTTTGATTGGTGACTGCATTCAAACAGTCTTCTACAGAAAGAAAAAAAACAGTAACTAGCACCAAAATACATTAAAGATGGCAGTGCAAGTGCATCTACTGTCCAATCCGGCGCAATGTCTGTTCCAAATAACTTTGAGAGTCCGTTACTTGACCCTACCACACACCAGGGTCTAAGGAGTAAGACCACCTCCTGCAGATGTGCTGGTTTGATTAACTCCACCATACTGATCGCTTAAAATAACTAAACCATACAGATTGGTTAACATAATGACTTTATAAAGAGGTAGTTCACTCAAAAACAAAAATCAATTTATAAACTCCAACTCTGCATGTGTGGCTCAACCAGAGCTCAGTCACACGCTGTGCTAGGCGTGTTCTTCGCTCATGCATCTGATCACTGAACTGGTTTATAGAAGCTATTGTCTTTTGCTATGGTTATATTCCTACACTGTAAACATAATGACACAGAAATTAGAAAGATACAGTACATAAGCTGAAATTTGGAGTTAAACATATTTTTTATACGGTTTCACTTTCATCAAGTTTGATCCCTGTTTGCTTGCAACGCATTAAACACGGGAAGAGCTTTGGCTTCTATAATCGCTGTAAAGGATGGGGCTATACACTAACCAAAACTCTGAGCGCATTAAGCGCAATCTCAGGATAAGTAAATGATTAATTCAAAGTTGTATTTGGGTGAACAACTCCTTTTAAATAAATCCTTGCTGTATATACATACTTACTGTATTTTTGTTTGAAAAGTGCCGTCACCTTCTTTGTGAGTTCACCCTTGTCTAGTTTGGGGCAGGAAGGATTTGAAGCTGAGAAGCTATCTCCTAGGAAATGCAATGGAGAAGAAAGAGAAATAAGAAATCTAGTAACTCCCCCATAATGTCTGGTTCATCTGTGAGAATGTATGTCTCTACCAACCTTTACAATACACAGCAAAATCATTGGATATGCCGGTTGAGTTGATGAAACCCTTGCCTCCCTCGCTAGAGCTCTCATGTACAACAAGTATATTGTTTTGAGGGTCAAATGCCAGCACCACAATCTCCACACCCACCGCATTCAGCCCGGACACCTTTAATCAAATTTTGAACAAAAGAAAACAGGGCTGGTCAAAATGCCTTAAACCAACATAAGTATTACACCGATTGAGGTTACTGACAACCTTAGCATAGGTTTGAAATAACCCCTGGCTTATAATATAAATTCTGTTTATATATGTATTGCGTGTAAAATGAAACATATGTATTATGTGTACAAATGAAACAACTCCACAATATAATGTGCGTGCATTTGCATAAAAATTACTTTGTTCAGCAACTAACTGATGATGTGATAAAGCCAAATTATGACAATTAACCACTTAAATGCCATTCATTGTTGAGTAGAGTCCCTCAGGGAAATGTGCTCATTACTTTTTAGATCCTTCTAACAGACAAATTGTGGTGGAAATATTACCCCTCCCCAACATTGTTTGGCAGAGGTAATTACATCACCATGTCCTATTGAATAGCCAGATTAGCAAAGATCTCTACCTAGTGATTTGTCTGGTGACATATATGTCAATGTAAGGGTGGAAACAATTTGGAACCAAAAAATGCATTGCAGAACCAAGGAAACGAGTTTAGGGTGTCTGAAAATAACGTTGTTGTCCAAAATCTGTTACATTTCAGCACAAGGAAAAAGAACTGTGGTCTGATGGATCCAAACAAAGTTGCCTTTAGTTATAAGCTCATTAAAACTTTTCATTGATTAAATATTTATGAAACCCAACCCACAGACCAAAAAAATGTTTGGGAATTAAACAAATGGCGAAGATAGCCAATCTACAAGCTAATTTTGCATGACATTATTGTATGATTAGGAAAGTAGGAAATGTTTTAAAGAGATAAAATTAAAAAAGGAAATGCAAGTGAAGTCCTAGCCTATTCAAAGAATGTATATTTCCCCAGACGTATCAGTAAGCGGAGATCTGTTATGTTGATTCCAAACCTCTAAGTCGATCTGCTTCAGGTGCCTGTTAATTTTACGGTGCCTGTCTGTAGGGCTAAGGGGCTTTGGGGGCGCTGGAGCGTTTACAGCTGCAGCGCTCTGCCGGTATGTGCTCTGTGTGGCATCATCTAAGGATGACCACTTAGAGGCCGCCTCTTTCAAACTATTGCTAGTGCCTGAGAATGGAGGGAAAAAGCACATTTATGGGTGTCTACGGAGCGTTAGTTTGACATGTTAGTACATGACAGTGAAGTCATGATAGTTTGACAGACAGAAGCATGACAGAGAAGTCTGAACAAAAGTAGATTTGAACACGGACAAGATAACTAAGAAATATGGGAAAAACGACAGGGAGCAGTTCAATGTACTTATCAGTACGATGAACAAATGGCTAGAGATTTATAGGGCTGGGCAATACTGTATCTGGTATCTATCCTACGTTTCATGCTTACTGCAGTTGCTACTATGACACCTGAATTTACTCTAGATATTGTTACATTAAGATTATTGTAATATTATGATTTGTCATAAGTGCCATCTTCCTGGTCACCCCCAAAATGACTTTTTTACCCTATCATTTACACACCTCATGAAGCCTTGAATTCATGGATATGTTTTAGTTTTTGTCGCATTCCTAAGCCAATAATTTGATGACCGGCGGAGACTCAATGTAGACTCTTTGAGATTCCACCGGTCATCACATTATTGGCTTAGGAATGTGGCAAAAAATCTCCATGTATTCAAGGCTCCATTGGGTGAGTAATCGATAGAAGAAAAATTTGGTGGGTGAACTATCCCTTTAAAGGCTGTATTTAGTAGTTTAGTAGTAGTAGTTTGTATTTATCCAATTTATTTCATATATTTAGATTCACACGATAATTTAAAAAGGTGATTTTGTTTTATTGCCCAGCCCTACAAGAGCATGAATGCAAGGTGTGCATCTTCAACAATAATTAAACAAGCACACTTTTTTATAAATCATAAAGTTCGGAAATGCAGACAAAAGCTTTATTCCTCAATCCCTAAGATTAACAGTCCCTAAAAAAGTTAATGATAATTCTAAATGGTTTATGATACGCTGCAATACACCTGACACTTAAAAGGCTTATTCTCTCACCAGTGCTTAATTCCTCCCCAACAAATCTGTTGTACCCCGAGCTGCCTTTTGTAAAAAGCAATTTGTGCTTTGGGGGCCGGGGGGCCCTAGAACCTGAGTGAGGTCTTATGCCTCTTTTGTGATTTCCAATCCAGGTCTGAAAATACACACACAACAATAATTAAGGCAAGTTAATACTGATTACGATTCCATATCAAAATATACAACAGGTGAAACAGTGAGGTTACACAGAGTAAATGTGAAGAAAGTAGGTGAAGAAACGGGTGCAAGCAGGTTGGAATGTGTGGATTCTTTGAGAGGAGATAATGAATATATTGGTAGAAGGATGCTGAGGTTAACTGCCAGTCAGGGGGTCTAGAGAAGAAAACCAAAGTTGAACTTGAGATTTATGGATGTAGTGAAATAGGACAAAAGAGGGGGTGGAGGATAGGGTGAAATGGAAAGTGAAATTGAAAAGTGAAATTCCCTGCGGCGACCCCTGAAGGGAACAGCCGAAAGGAAAAAAAGAAGACGACAGTTGGGAACGCACAATTTATATGTAATGTTATCTTATGTAATCTCAAAGGAAACTTACTCGTATTGCTCCAATCTCTAACCCAGTCCTCCGAGCTGCATCTCGAATCAAGGCATCATTTGAAGCTGAAGTCATCCCAGCTTCAAACGATGACCTCAAGACCGCCTTCTGCTCCCCTGAAAAGGAGGTTCTACTCCCTAATGGCATAATCAAGACCACACACACACACACACACACACACACACACACACACACACACACACACACACACACACACACACACACACACACACACACACACACACACACACACACACACACACACACACACACACACACACACACACACACACACACGTACTGAATAAGAGTGTTAACGCACCCCCCAGGGTTTTTTACTTGGTCCCATCCTTGCAAGCTTGGCCATATCAAAGTAACTGAAAATAGCTGATATGACATGACACATAATGTAGACACCTATTTTTTGATGCAGGACATGCTTGATGACTTGCTGGCTTCTATGGAATCCAAATCACTAAAATAACTCAGTCACGGTGACTGAGAACTTTAATCTATGTGATTAAAGGAGTAGTTCACCCCAAAAAATTACTTATTTTCTATCAATTATTATTAGGAATGCTAGAAAAAAAATCCATGAATTCAAGGCTTCATGGGGTGTGTAATTGATAGAAAATAAGTACTTTTTGGGGTAAACTACTCCTAGAAGGGGACTGCACATTTTACATGCATCTGGGCAATAAAACAGTCTAATCCCATTACACTTTCATGACATGACTGGAAATACACTATATAAACAATCCCATAGGTCTTACCTTTACCTGCCATATTGGGCCTAAAACATAGAAAATAGATGCTTAGATTACATGTTTCTGTTTTTATTGCACAGATTAGAAAGATAGTAATCTTTTTCGTTAAACATACTGATGTGAGAAGTATGCAGGGTCAGTCATAATTAAACAATTACATCTTAATCACCTTCTCTCTGACAGAAGATGGTGCAGTCAAGTAAAGTTCTACAACCGTTAATGTAAAGCAAAACAATCTTGTGGAAATGTAGCCTTAGATCAAGACTGATATATGTATATGTATTTAAATTTATCGAATCTGACTTTTTTTGCCCTGGAATGGCACCAGTAAAGCCCGTATTTCTCCAGACATCTACAAATGTAAAATCTAACCCGCTTGCCCCAAATGTTAACTAGGTCCGGAGTATTTGTGCAATGTATTCGTCCATATTTTTCAATAAAAAAAGTGTTTTAATCCCGTCTGTGGTCGAACGCAATTCCCCCCCCTCGTTTACTTCCCGTTTACATTGACTGTAATTCCGGCTTTCACCAGATGCGTCCCGTAAATACCGCACATTGAACATTTACGACAGAATCGGCCACAGACGGGATTAAAACACGTCTTTATTGAAAAATATTGACTAATACATTGCATAAATACTCCGGACAACTAGTTAACATTTGGGACAAGCGGGTAAGCACCTTAGAATGTGCATTTGTACATGTTTGGAGAAATACGGGTTTTACTGGTGAAATTCCAGGGAACACTGGGGAGTGGTCGCTAAGACTCTAGTAGAAAGTCAAAACTTTCTACTAGTAAAAGTCAGACTCGATAAAATACATCTACGAGACTTGATCTAAGGCTAGAGGAAATACATTTGAATACATTCTTACATATAACTTAAAACTACATAAAACAATTCCACTGTTAAACTTTAAATTTGTACCAACCTGTCGGTCGAGCGCAGTGATGAGCTGTGGATTCATCCAAAACACCACACGGCTGAATGTAAACAATAGTCTGATTATCAGACATTGATCAAAGATCCTGTCTAGAACGGAAACGGAAACAGTCTGTGTATACCAACGTATGTGTGCGTGTAAAGGGACGGATGTAATAGGCGGGTTTAGTAAATAGGACCTATACCCATGGCTAGTGCAGAAAGCTGTTGACCAATTAGAATCGTCCGCTCGTTACTATGGGAACTAAAACGGTAAAGCGTGCGTCAAACTTACAGTATTTATATATATAAATGAGATATAACTGTGTGTCTTCATGTTATATACACATTATGTTGAATTAATTGTGTTGCAATGCCATTTGGGACCTGATTGCTGATTTTCTAAAGACATCCTGCTGAACAATGGGATCATAGGTCCGCGGAACATGGGAGCGTTGCTAACAGCAACCTGCTCGCGCTAATAATAATAAAATGAATAACGTAACCCTAACGATCTAAACATCATTATACATTTACAGAAAGAGGACTGAAGGCATAAAAAACATTCTCACTAGGAAAGTAATCAGAACAAAATACAATGCAGGAACTTTTGTCAAATATAGTTTTATTTTTCGCTGCAAAAAAAAGGCAATAGTCACGTGACTTGTCTGATAAAGCGAATCAATCAGACGATAACGACCTACCGTATTTGTTTACAATTGCAGTAGCCGGCATACTGCGTTGACAAGCCATCATCAACCCACAGAATGACTAGAAATCACCTACTGAGTCCCGTTGGTAGGCGGTAGCTCACCTACTTAGACCAATCAAAGGTCTGATTGAACGTGATAATCTCCCATTCAGTGCATTGATAGCATCCGAAACGGGTGGCCTGGGGCATTTTGATTGATTTGATGGGTTCAGTTTCTGCCATATTGCTTTTACCTGTCCATGCATCAAAATAAAACTGGACTAACAGGAAACCTGGGCCCTCGCTAACATGGAGGAGCATGTTACTTTCCAGAATGTAGCAGATCTACATGCTCAAAGATTTGCTACTTTTGATGCTTTTGTGTGACGCTGTAGTAAGTAAAAAAGAAAAAATATATATATATATATGTATATATATAGGTTCTACAATTTTGGCTAATTAAATAGTATTCGAATTGGTCTAACTAGCCATAGATAGGTCTGGTACTAATAATAAATTCATTTTCAACTCAACTTGTCCTTACTTTAATGTAAGTAGGCTACTGTATGACGTAAGGGTTTACAACATTTATACAATTTATACCACAAAAATACAATTCACTCTGCTTTATGAAGTAAACTGTGGTGCACAAAGTACATATTACCTGAGATTCATACATTTCTCCCTGCTGTGTATGGTAATAGAGGCATGTGGTGTACTTGTTTTCTGATGCAGAACAAATTTACTTTTTTGCTTGGTTGATACAGATTCGTATGGAGTTGGAGTATATTAAGAACAACTTTTTAGAATCCGAATGAGATTTACAGTTACAAAATGGGTTTACAGGTATAATGAAATGCCTTAAT
Source organism: Gymnoscopelus braueri (assembly GCF_963280865.1). Classification (NCBI taxonomy): domain Eukaryota; kingdom Metazoa; phylum Chordata; class Actinopteri; order Myctophiformes; family Myctophidae; genus Gymnoscopelus; species Gymnoscopelus braueri. The sequence goes on from NC_137605.1 coordinate 3,580,923, forward strand.
ACAATTGAAAATTAAGAAATAATTATTTTCTTAATTGTATTCATAGTTCACATTGCAAGTTGGTGTCATTTGACCATTTAAAATACATTAAAATTTTAATGTAACCGAAACAAAACTAAAGAACTAGCATTCTTATGAATTAATAAGTGAATTAGCTTAATAATTATAGAGGGCAATTATAGTGCATTTAGGCCTATAAGCCAGGGATTTAAGAACTGAACTGCTCATCCACTGCTTCGATTAAAAACCCCTAAGTGGTGGTCAGAATGATAACTAATTTATTCAAGCAGAGAAAAAACTAAACAGTTATTGATTTAAGAAGGAAAGTACATTCTTACATATAACTTAAAACTACATAAAACAATTCCACTGTTAAACTTTAAATTTGTACCAACCTGTCGGTCGAGCGCAGTGATGAGCTGTGGATTCATCCAAAACACCACACGGCTGAATGTAAACAATAGTCTGATTATCAGACATTGATCAAAGATCCTGTCTAGAACGGAAACGGAAACAGTCTGTGTATACCAACGTATGTGTGCGTGTAAAGGGACGGATGTAATAGGCGGGTTTAGTAAATAGGACCTATACCCATGGCTAGTGCAGAAAGCTGTTGACCAATTAGAATCGTCCGCTCGTTACTATGGGAACTAAAACGGTAAAGCGTGCGTCAAACTTACAGTATTTATATATATAAATGAGATATAACTGTGTGTCTTCATGTTATATACACATTATGTTGAATTAATTGTGTTGCAATGCCATTTGGGACCTGATTGCTGATTTTCTAAAGACATCCTGCTGAACAATGGGATCATAGGTCCGCGGAACATGGGAGCGTTGCTAACAGCAACCTGCTCGCGCTAACAATAATAAAATGAATAACGTAACCCTAACGATCTAAACATCATTATACATTTACAGAAAGAGGACTGAAGGCATAAAAAACATTCTCACTAGGAAAGTAATCAGAACAAAATACAATGCAGGAACTTTTGTCAAATATAGTTTTATTTTTCGCTGCAAAAAAAAGGCAATAGTCACGTGACTTGTCTGATAAAGCGAATCAATCAGACGATAACGACCTACCGTATTTGTTTACAATTGCAGTAGCCGGCATACTGCGTTGACAAGCCATCATCAACCCACAGAATGACTAGAAATCACCTACTGAGTCCCGTTGGTAGGCGGTAGCTCACCTACTTAGACCAATCAAAGGTCTGATTGAACGTGATAATCTCCCATTCAGTGCATTGATAGCATCCGAAACGGGTGGCCTGGGGCATTTTGATTGATTTGATGGGTTCAGTTTCTGCCATATTGCTTTTACCTGTCCATGCATCAAAATAAAACTGGACTAACAGGAAACCTGGGCCCTCGCTAACATGGAGGAGCATGTTACTTTCCAGAATGTAGCAGATCTACATGCTCAAAGATTTGCTACTTTTGATGCT
>NC_137605.1:3589876-3617376 GCF_963280865.1 Gymnoscopelus braueri
CAATAATTAAGCCATAAAGCAGTGAAACTAAATGAAAATTCAGGCTGAGTGTCAGGCTAGTAAAGTAAGTCAATAGCATGTACTGCGTGGTCACTTTCTATAATATATGGAATGTTTCACTCTTAAGATTTGTGGAAACGTTCTTGCCTTGACCAACACCTCCCTCTCTGGAGTCTGGATGACTGCTTGCCAACATACTTTTATGTTGCATTTGTTTCAATGTAATTTTACAAATGATATAAGTGAAAAGGTTGAATCTTTGAACTATTTTTGAATACATAGTATTTAGTATGTCCCCTTTTGCTGTGCGAGCTGCACTCAGCTGGCTCCACAGGTTTGTACAAAACCTGATGACTCATGTCATCCCAGCATGATTTGACACATTTGTTAGTATTGTTGTAGACACAAGAATGCTACAATAATTATATAATAATAATAATCGTTTTCAGAATATGATTGTGTTTAGTGACTGCAATGAAAACAATTGGAATGGGAATCAACAGTAAAGGGCCGTTCACACCAAGCACTATAACTATATATATATATAAATATATGCAATTGTTAAAAATCGTTACAACTCTTTCCAACTTGTGGATGGCAGAGTCTGCATCGCAACTATAACAAAGACAATGGTGCACGATATTAAGCGTGCCAACGTGTCGTCACCAGCAGAAGGGGCAAATCAGCCTGCGGGGGCGAGGCATTGGGCGTGGCATTGGGCAATGTTAAGTCAACCTGGTTTTTACCCCTCAAAGATGTCCGCAGCTACCAAAAGACACTTGTTGACGCCCCCTTCAGGATTTTTGGCACTCTCTATACAATCGATATAGTTATTATAGTGCTTGGTGTGAATGGCCCTTACGATGGCCCTATCAGGCCTAAGCCTAAATTAAATCACCATTTAGAGTCAACCAACTTATACAAATAAAATAAAAAAACATTTTTTTCATCTTTATTTCTGTCGAGCGTTTGGAGAAACAGTAATCATGCATTATGTCTCAGTAGCAGAGAGGAGGCTGGTCCAGAGGAAGACTCAGCGTGTACAATGTACTTCCCATCATGAAATGCACGCACGCACGCACGCACGCACGCACGCACGCACGCACGCACGCACGCACGCACGCACGCACACACGCACACACGCACACACACACACTAGGGGTGTGCCGATATATCGTCCCGCGATATATCGCGATACGTTTTCGTGACAATATGTATCGTTTTGGATTTTTTTTTTTTTTTTTTACAATAATAATAACCAGGCTTTAAAACTGCCCCGAGGTGAAAACATGTTTTATTTTTTTCGGGTCAGGTGTCATACTATTGCCCTATTTGGATTCAAAACGGCTATTGTAGCTGAAAAGCTACAAGTTTGCGTCTGAATAATGCAAAAACAGAATTATTTGTTTGCATTTTCTCTCCCCCATATATTTTCATAATAAAAAAGTGCGTATCGTATCGTATCGAAATCGTATCGAAGTTGTGAGCCAAATATCGTATCGTATCGTTTGGTGAAATTAGTGTATCGGCACACCCCTAACACACACACACACACACACACACACACACACACACACGCACACGCACACGCACGCACACACACGCACACACACGATCGAACCATGTATCATCATTGTCCAATTCTTATCTTTTGAACATCGTATGAAAAATGTAAAGGTAGTCGCGGTATCCCACAGATATCTGTAGTTCCAACGGTCTGGAAAAATGAATGGATGTATTGAAACAACTTTTTGAACCAAGATTCTATGCCAGCCTGTGTTGCATTTAAAGGGCAAGACCACTTTGGTAAAGGTTTGTGTTGTGTAGTTACCTTGCCATGATGTAACTCCAAAGGTGGGCAAGAAATAAAAAAATAATTGCTCCATTGATTAGAAATTGATAATTCAAAATATGCTCCTCATTGACTTACATTGTACGGTGAAACAGCTCTCAAAGTCACTCTTTTAGCACATAAACGAACGCAAACTAAGTTGATTCAGAGAATAAAGAACATCATCAAACCCAGTACTGTTTTTTTTTAAATAAAAATGTCAACTTCCTGTTGATTTTGCCATTTTTAATAAGTAGAAAACCTGGACTGGATCCGCGGATCCGGATCCAGATCTTCAAATAGTAAAATCAACAGGAAGTTAACATTTTTATAAAAAAAAAAAACAGTACTGGGTTTGGTGATGCTCTATATTGCCTGAATCAGTTATGTTTGGGTTCATTTATGTGCTAAAAGAGTGACTTTGAGAGCTGTTATACTGTACAATGTAAGTCAATGAGGAGCATTTTTTGAATTATCAATTTCTAATCAATGGAGCAATTATGTTTGATTTCTTGCCCACCTTTGGAGTTACATCATGGCAAGGTAACTACACAACCCAAACCTCTACCAAAGTGGTCTTACCCTTTAACATGCAGAAACGCTCCTAGTCGGTAACGCGCATGGGCTTTTAACATGGAGCTGTGGTCTCAATAAGGAACTATAGCGTCCATGTTAATTTAGTGCATGCTGACAAAAACAACCTGGTTTAAACTGTTCGACAACCCATCGATGCATGTTGGGGGTGCACCTAAAGGTGTGGAGAAAGTGAAAGAAGACATAAGAAGAAATATCCCCGAAAAGTGCCGAAATGTAGAAGCAGCGGCTGCTAAAGGAGCGCAAAAATGGTGAAACGCGCCGGTGTAGCATCATTTTTACGCAGGGTGTACTTTTGGCTGAGGGGGCGGAGCCAAAAGTACACCCTGCGTATGTCACTGATCACATGACCTCAATCAATACTCCAGTTCTAGGCAACACAGAAGGCTTTTTTCTTATTTCCACACAACAGCTCTAAGGTGTATTAAAGACATACTGTAGTTCAATGTTGAAAATGAGTGATATTCCCCTTTGAATTCTACAGAACTGGAGGTTGAGTTAACCTTACATGAAACCTGCTTGTCTAAAAAACGTAGATAGAAACATTGATGCTAATAATAAATAAATACTAATACTAATAAAGTCCTGCTGACATTCTTTCTTTCTCTCTCTCTCTCTCTCTCTCTCTCTCTCTCTCTCTCTCTCTCTCTCTCTCTCTCTCTCTCTCTCTCTCTCTCTCTCTCTCTCTTTGCAGATGCTCCAGAGACTTCCGGACTATTGGATGGTAATCATTTATTTATTTACATAGGACAGTCAATTCACTGGGCACTTAACCACCATCTCTCTCTCACACACACACACACACACACACACACACACACACACACACACACACACACACACACACACACACACACACACACACACACACACACACACACACACACACACACACACACACTCTCACACTCTCACACACACACACACACACACACACACACACACACACACACACACACACACACACACACACACACACACACACACACACACACATATATATTAAGGCAGTCAAACGATTACATATTTTAATCAGATTAATCACAGCTTGGTGGTCCTTGAGGGGGTTCCAGGTGGTCCTCCATAAATGATGGAGACTTGGTAACCAAATGGACCCTTATAGATATTTAACCCTTGAGTGTAAAATTAAACCAAATGGACCCGTTTCATTTTACGCTCTCAAGAGTTAAATGATTGTTAAACATCTGCATTACTTGATTAAAGCATTGTTATTTTCATCAAGGTTTGCCTGTTATCTCTCCTAATGGAACCACATCAATACAGCATGGAATTGTGGACACAATCTTATCCAAAGATAACACAATATTCTAAGTCTTGGCTGGTCTCATCAAATGCCCAACAAATAATGGACCTTGATATGAAAAGGGTTGAAAACCACTGCTCTAAACAAAACAACATTACAGCGGTTGTCCACACATCCCCTTTAGAGCGGTTGTCCGAGGCGCAGGCTGCCAGCCTCTCGTCTCTAGTAAAAATAAAAAAGACACTTTAGAGCTGCTCACCAAAACAAAGATGGTTTTAAGATTTTCAAAGCCTACTCTACTTAGTGGGAACACTCTGAGCCCCCCACCTCACGTCTAAAATACACTTTTTGGCCAGAAAATAAAATATTTCACCGGAAGGAAAACATGTTTTAGTTACTCCACTGCCCCCCCCCCCTACAGATCTGGTAAATGTTTCTGATGACTAAGGATTTTTTTCTTTTCCGTGTTTGTTTTGGTGAGTAGCGAAAGTGTATTTCTTATTTTGACTATAGACGAGAGGCTGCGCAGCCTGTTCTACCGAGGCTGTGCGGGCAACGGCTCTAAAGTAACATAGCGTTAAGGAGAAGTTAGTTATATAGTTATTTTTGTGATCTCGCAGTGGGAATGTAGTATTTACTGTATCATTTAAAAGATGGAAGTTATGGTAGAAGTGATGTAAAATATAGAACAACGATCCAAAGGCTGTGTTTACACAGAATAAAACTCATCAATAACATTGATGTACTGAAATTGAATTAGATTTATTGAACAACATTTTACAGATGAATCTAGATTGTAGATTAAAATGGAATCACAGTTTATTCCTCAGCATGTTGTAATGATGTTATTTATTCATAGCGCCTCCAAGTTCTCCAGATCCTGCTGGAGATCAGCAGATCCTTCAATTGGAAGTGTCAGATCCAACACAGCGTCGGGCCAGACAGACACACCAGATAGCAAAAAGTGAGTACATGTTGATGGCAATTCTCAGAAACAACCCTAACCAACTTGACCAAGAACACCTCCTGCTGTGTGACAGAGGGTAACAGCAGTGTGCTTACACGGCCTGGAACAGAAGCACAGAGTGAGAGAAGAGAACAACATTATAGCAGAATAGTGATAAGAGGTCACATTTTCAGCCAATTCAAATCCACCATCTTGGAACTTCTGGTCCCGAAAAGCAAACTGGAAACGGCTATTGGCTGGAAGGGCAGAGAGGGAGGGTCTTCTCTCGGTAGAACCAGTAGAAGCCCTAGAAGCATTACCCTAGTTTATCATTAATTAAAACATTTTTGGGGCCATAATTTTACTAAACACATATGATAATTGAAAAGAAGACTTGATTGAAAGCATAAAGTATTCATGAAAATGTTTACTAAGGAAATAAATTCAAGTGTAAAGTCCGGCCAAAACCTCATTCATTTGAATGGAGTGTAAATGCTTCTGCAGCCAGCAGGAGTGGAAATAGCAACACCTTTATTTGTTTCACCCTAGCAACCATCTATTAGACCCTAGGAACCATAGTTTAACCAAGCTTTTTGGACTTTTAAAGTTATTCCACTGAAATGCTAATCATATTTGAACTTTATGTACATGTAAAAGTATTCTATTCAATACAATATATGTTAAGCAAATTATTGCTTTTAAATTGATATTCCATCGATTGTTTAAACTTTTTGTAACTTCAAATGTACATTTTGCTTAAAAACATTTTCTACTGTTCTTTTTTTCATCTGTACTGTTGCACATTTTAATGCTATATATTTTACCTATGTGTGTGTGTGTGTGTGTGTGTGTGTGTGTGTGTGTGTGTGTGTGTGTGTGTGTGTGTGTGTGTGTGTGTGTGTGTGTGTGTGTGTGTGTGTGTGTGTGTGCGCGCGCGCGTGTATAGTCTGTCTATATGCATGTGTGTCTGTGTGCCTGTTTTTGGGTGGCTGTGTGGCTGTGTACATAATTGTCACTGCAAGGAACACTCCAGAACCAACACCCCCACCAAAGAATGGTAAATATGTATTTATGTCAGTTGTAGATTTAACTCTGTGGGCAGAATAGCTGGGTAGTAATACTTTACTCTCTCACTCACCTTTTCAGACTCCACCTCACCCCCTAGCACTCACCTCTTCAGACTCCACCCCACCCCCTAGCACTCACCTCTTCAGACTCCACCCCACCCCCTAGCACTCACCTCTTCAGACTCCACCCCACCCCCTAGCACTCACCTCTTCAGACTCCACCTCACCCCCTAGCACTCACCTCTTCAGACTCCACCTCACCCCCTAGCACTCACCTCTTCAGACTCCACCCCACCCCCTAGCACTCACCTCTTCAGACTCCACCTCACCCCCTAGCACTCACCTCTTCAGACTCCACCCCACCCCCTAGCACTCACCTCTTCAGACTCCACCTCACCCCCTAGCACTCACCTCTTCAGACTCCACCCCACCCCCTAGCACTCACCTCTTCAGACTCCATTTCACCCCCCTAGCACTCACCTCTTCAGACTCCACATCACCCCCTAGCACTCACCTCTTCAGACTCCACCTCACCCCCTAGCACTCACCTCTTCAGACTCCACCTCACCCCCTAGCACTCACCTCTTCAGACTCCACCTCACCCCCTAGCACTCACCTCTTCAGACTCCACCTCACCCCCTAGCACTCACCTCTTCAGACTCCACCTCACCCCCTAGCACTCACCTCTTCAGACTCCACCCCACCTCCTAGCACTCACCTCTTCACACTCCATTTCACCCCCCTAGCACTCACCTCTTCACACTCCATTTCACCCCCCTAGCACTCACCTCTTCAGACTCCATTTCACCCCCTAGCACTCACCTCTTCAGACTCCATTTCACCCCCCTAGCACTCACCTCTTCAGACTCCACCTCACCCCCTAGGACTCACCTCTTCACACTCCACCTCAACCCCTAGCACTCACCTCTTCAGACTCCATTTCACCCCCCTAGCACTCCATTTCACCCCCCTAGTTCAATATCATGAACGTTGTGTTATATTTTGTCAACAATCTTCTCACCTTTGGAGGATAATACAAGTTCACTTTCACACTCGTTTTCAGGTGCACCGATCTGTTCACTCCACTGGTAACTCAGTGTAACTGAACACTGAGTCTCCTGGCTGATTTATGCTTTGTTGAATGATGAATGTGTCGCGTGCAGAACATAGTGGATCTGCAAGCCCACAACGTGTCACACATCCGCAACGTGTTGTGGTCTTGTAGATCTGGCTTCAGTATGGGCATGTACTTTGACATCCCAATCAGAGGATGAATAGAACCCGCGGGAATCGTGAAAACATGTCAGCCCTCTGCTACCCCCCCACCCCCCCCAACATATGGCACTCAGTGTACACTCACATTTGCTCTCAAAACACCACAATGGAAATACGTTTTTTGTTTTATCCCATTGACAGATAATAAATAAAAGACAAAAAAGAAAATAAAGACAAACATATGTTCAAGTATAGACATTCTTCTCAATGAAACATCCATAAATAAATCAATATAAACAGATGAATTACCGTCCAAAAACCTCATTATTTGTGTTTCTCAAGCTTCATTTTGGCTAGATTTCTGTGTCTGCCAAATGAATCATGTTTGTTTGTGTTTTTCAGACGACTCACAGGTGAGACAGATCGTGATACAAAACTATGAGACACTCAACATCTACATTGCCATGGACCTCTCATCCAGCATTGGTGAAGCTACTTTTCAAACAGCAAAAGAAGGTGTTACCAGACTTGTTACCAAGGTGAATCAAAGAAACAAATCTTGCCTATAACTTAGAGACAATGTCAAAGACAATGAGTGACTGTGAAAAAATAATAATATTAATATTTATCTTCACTCAGCTGAGTGCTTCTCAAGCAGTTAGGTCCATTCCAGCCGCCTTGCCCGCTGTTTAAGCATCAAGCTTTGCGCGAGAGGCGTGCCCATGGCTGTGTCACTATCATGCACCACCATCCTTGTCCCTAAAACACCTGCGCTATGCCTATTAGATGTTACATTATGCTTAGGTGTGGTTTGGGCGTTACATTGAATGAATGAATTAATAAAACCAACCAGGTGCCATTGCCTTTAAGAGCTAACTGCGCCATGTGTTATCCCCAATGCCATCGTGCCGGTGTCTAAGTGCAGCTGCAGAGTTTTGATCACAGTCCGACCCAAAGTTTACATTCCAAGCTGTAGCATTTGAAGCGTAAGATATCGGTTAAACAATGAACCTATAGCATCTGTCTGAATCACATTCTTAACATTTGTGGTTGAGAAAAAAACATGACAAGTGACCAAGATCTACATAGTATACTAGCATCAATCGAAAGAAAAGGGTGGCAAGAAGTGTCATCCTGGGCAGGATGGAGCGCTCCTGTGACTGCAAGTAGTGCAGTTTCAGTGGAGTGGGCCGGTTTGAATCCTGACTGGTTGGATTCCGACAGGTTTTTCTGTGAGAGATTGAGAGAATGCTTGTTGGAAGCAGCACATTCAAGAGTTTGGTAATGAAACCAAAACCAAACCTCCGATGTTTTGGTAATCTGGTTGATGTGGGACTGGAAGGAGAGGGTGGGGTGGGATACAGGATGACACCAAGGTTGCGTACTTTGGTGGAGAGAGTGACAATGGAGCCGTCAATGTTCAGGGAGAAGTTGTGAGTGGAGCGGGTGAGGGCAGCTGGACCAGTAATGAGGACTTTGGATTTATTGCAGCTGAGTTTCAGGAAATGTTTCTGCATCCAGGTTTTAATGTCAGTCAGGCAGGTGGTGAGGGTGGAGACATAGGATTTGAAGATGGTTAAACAACAGCAAAAGAAAGCACAACTCAGGGTAACTAAAGCTCCACTGGCTAAGAGAAACGATCCGTAGATAGTATAAAACAATTAAAAGAACGCTTTTTGAAAAGCTTCCGCCTTCCGGTGAAGACGAATGGAATTCTGGGTAATGCAGGAGTCAGCTATAGGCCTGCAATGACGGTAGTGACCAGTAGAGGCTGCAACATTTTTTTTCTTTTTGGAGTAGCCTTCTACTACTTAAGTTATAAGATGCAGGTAGGGAATTGTCTAACAGCTAATTCATGCTTTCAGTATTGTCTGTTATACCAATCTACCAGTCTTCTGTTTAACAAACATTATCTTTAATTACTTTGCAGTATTCCTCGCTCTCCATCAGCTTCAATTATGAAATCCTCATCATCTCCGATCACATCAAAACTGAGATTGTCAACATCAATGTTTTTTACACTGAGAACAAACCAACCCTTCAGAATGTCCTGCAGAAACTAGACACATTTCATGTGGGAGGTGAGTAAAGTACATTTTAACAAAATGATTGGGAATTTGATGTGTCTGTTTATAACAAAGTTATAATACAACCTTCTACCCTTATTGTATGTGTGTGTGTGTGTGTGTGTGTGTGTGTGTGTGTGTGTGTGTGTGTGTGTGTGTGTGTGTGTGTGTGTGTGTGTGTGTGTGTGTGTGTGTGTGCACATGTGCATGTGTATCATTATGATAATTATAATAAACTTAATTTATAAAGCGCTTTTCGAAACATGGTTACAAAGTGCTTTACAGTGGCAATAAAATACAATACACCAAGAATGATTCAACTTAATAATGTTTCGGTGTTTACGCTGAAGCAGTTCAGCTTAAAGACCAATGGTAAGATAAACAACAATAAAATCCTTACAGCAATAGACAAAAACAATAAAAACAATAAGCAAGTGATCTAAGATAAAGCCGTGGTATAGAGCACAGAGTTTGCATCCCTCAGGTCCTGAGGTAGGTAGGTAGGTAGCCTGACGATCTAAGGCTGATTGAAGATCTAAGGTTGCACACAGGTTCATACGGTTTCAGCATGTCTAAAATGTAAGTGGGGGCCAGACCTCGCAGAGCTTTATGTGCATGTGTAACATCCATGTCTGTTGTCCCTCCTCTGTTTTAGCAACTGATTTTATTACACTTAATGAATCTTTTAATCTTGTACAACACATCAATGGTCCCACCCATCGATTGGGCCGCACACTTGATTTAGTGCTAACTCATACTGTCTCCCTAAATAACCTTAATATCTTAGACCACCCCCCCATCAGACCATAAAGCTCTTAATTTTTGGTCCGTGCTCCCATCCTGTCCCTCAGCCACCGGCTTACACGCAATCACAGGTATTTAAAAAAATAAATTGTAATAACTTCTTTTAGTAATATTTCAGGTTCATCATGTGGGCAGCAATCGACAGTGCGGTCCTCAATCTAAAAGTGTCTATTTCTCTAAACGTATTTCCGACCACTCGCATAATCCCAGGATACTGTTTCAAGCTGTTGAATCAGTAATAAGCCCACCACCACCATGTCAGTCCTTAGAAGCATCTCCAAATGTGAAGATTTCCTCCAGCACAAAAATATGTTACAAAAAGTTTTGTATAAATATATTTTTAAAGTTTTACACACATTTTCACGATTTAAAAATAAATAACAGATCTACAGGCTCATAGTGTGGCACTCGGTGCTGCACTATGAGCTTGTAGCTTGTATTACAATTCTATTGTCTGTTTTATGTCCGATGTATTTGTATTTAAGTTCATAAAGTTAACAACATAAGTATAACTAAATGCATTTCAAATTAAATACAAATGTAACTTCTCAGGATTCCAATTAAAAAAAGCAAAAAAAATAATCTGGATTCCAATTCAAAAATAGCAAAAATAGCAGATCTACAAGCTCAAAACGCATCGCAGCGCAACGTGTTTTGAGCTTGAAAAAAATACGGCGAGACAGTATATGCAATGTGGCCCACTGGAGTGAGTGTGGAATATAGTGGCCCTCTCTCATCATCAAAGTTGCATCACCCCTGCTATAATGTGTATAGTTTCAATGTAAGCTGATGATAGGTTCTTGGTTTATCTAAGTTTTATTTATTAGATTATTGGTTTACTTATGTATTACTTTATTATTAGATTACTATTTTTATGCATTTGATGTATTATGTGTATTATGATGTATTATGATGTATTATCTTGTGTCCTTGCTTACTGTAAATCGCTCTGGATTAAGAGTGTCTGCTAAATGCCTAAACTGTAAACTGTAAGGAGATTTTAGTAACAGTTGGTCCCACTATTTTGACTATTATTACTGCTCCCTCGCCACAGGCTCATTTCCCAAAAGCCTGAAAAGTGCCCTGGTCCAACCTTTTTTAAAATAGGATCCCCTAATTTTGATCTCTAAACTGCGCGTTTCTTATCAAAACATTTAGAAAAGATAGAATTGGGTTGGCATCAATGAGGTAGCGCCCGATTGGTTTCGCTCCTATCTTACAGATAGAGATTTCTCTGTGGTAATTGGGGAGGCTTCCTCATTGGGGCTCCCCTAACATGTTCCCCAGGGTTCAATTCTGGGCTTATTATTTAAATGTATATGCTTCCTATTGGCAACATAATCCGCACACATGGTATTAATTCTCACTGTTTTGCTGATGACGCACAGCTGTAAATCTCCCTAAAACGGTGTCTCTGGTAATATGTCCCGCCTTCTGTCATGTCTGTCCGACATCAAGCACGAGATGTCCCAAAATGTTCTCCAGCTTAATGAAGCAAAGTCAGAAATACTTGTATTTGACCCTCAAACACTCAACCTTTCCACTCAGAACTTGGCACACTATCCTCCAACGTAACTCATGCACCCCGTAACCTGGGCGTGATTTTTTATTGCAATCTCTCCTTTAATGTCCAATCTTGCTACTTTCAGTTAAGGACCAAAAGTAGGTCCTTTCTGTCATTTGCAGACCTTGAACAAGTCATTCATGCTTTTGTTTCTTCACGCCCAGATTACTGCAACTCCCTATACTTCGGCCGTAGCAAAAAATATATACTGTTAACAATCACTAAGAAGCGTGACTATATCACTCCTATATTGGCTGCTCTCCACTGGTAACCTGTGAGCTTCAGAAGCGATTTTAAGATGTTCCTTTTAACTTTCAAAGCCCTGCATGGACAGGCTCCCAAGTACGTTATAGATATGCTGGAGCCCTACAAGCCGGAGCGCAGCCTACGATCCTCAGGTAAGGCTCTATGGGTCGTTCCTATGACACACCTCGCTACTCGGGGTGATCTGGCTTTTTCGGTACGGGCCCCTCGGCTTTGGAACGCCCTCCCTGAGAATCTGAGGCCAGCACAATCGGTGCTTTCTTTAAAAAAAAATCTGAGAACACATATTTCAATTGACACTTCTACTGCTGTATATTGTTTATGCTGTTGATAATGTGTTGTTTTTATTGCTTGGTTTTCCACAGTTTTTTAACATGTCTATAAAGCACTTTGTAACATTGTTTGGAAAAGCACTACAAATAAATTCATAATCATTATCATTATAATTATATCACACATTTGCCTCCCAGGGAGCCTCCCAGGCAGAGGGGATTCTGGGACCAACCTGCATTTGGCATTTACAGAGATCAAAAAGAGAATGGCAAAGATGAAGGAAGACACTAAAGAACAGTTTGTACATCAGCGTCATGAAATCATCATCGTGGCAGACGGTAAGAACGGTAACTCCATTCTACTAACAGTAGATTACTAACAGTAACTCCATTCTACTAACAGTAGATTACTAACAGTAACTCCATTCTACTAACGGTAGAACACTAACAGTAACTCTATTCTACTAACGGTAGAATACTAACAGTAACTCTATTTTACAAACGGTAGAATACTAACAGTAGAATACTAACAGTAACTCCATTATACTAACAGTAGAATACTAACAGTAACTCCATTCTACTAACAGTAGAATACTAACAGTAACTCCATTATACTAACAGTAGAATACTAACAGTGACTCCATTATACTAACAGTAGAATACTAACAGTGACTCCATTATACTAACAGTAGAATACTAACAGTGACTCCATTATACTAACAGTAGAATACTAACAGTGACTCCATTCTACTAACAGTAGAATACTAACAGTGACTCCATTATACTAACAGTAGAATACTAACAGTAACTCTATTTTACAAACGGTAGAATACTAACAGTAGAATACTAACAGTAACTCCATTATACTAACAGTAGAATACTAACAGTAACTCCATTATACTAACAGTAGAATACTAACAGTGACTCCATTATACTAACAGTAGAATACTAACAGTGACTCCATTCTACTAACAGTAGAATACTAACAGTGACTCCATTATACTAACAGTAGAATAATAACAGTAGAGTACTAACGGTAGAATACTAACAGTAACTCCATTCTACTAACAGTAGAATACTAACAGTAACTCCATTATACTAACAGTAGAATACTAACAGTAGAATACTAACGGTAGAATACTAACAGTAACTCCATTCTACTAACAGAAGAATACTAACAGTGAGACCATTATACTAACAGTAGAATACTAACAGTAGAATACTAACGGTAGAATACTAACAGTAACTCCATTCTACTAACAGTAACTCCATTATACTAACAGTAACTCCATTATACTAACAGTAGAATACTAACAGTAGAATACTAACGGTAGAATACTAACAGTGACTCCATTCTACTAACAGTAGAATACTAACAGTAGAATACTAACAGTAGAATACTAATGGTAGAATACTAACAGTAACTCTATTCTACCAACGGTAGAATACTAACAGTAACTCTATTCTACTAACGGTAGAATACTAACAGTAACTCCGTTCTTTCTGTCTTACTAGATTGAAAACGTATCATTTCCTTCCCATGTATCCAATGCTTTTGATATCTCCCTTCTGGTCTTTAATGTCTATGTCCGGTGGAGATATGTTTTATCTTCTGGTCTTTAATGTCTATGTCCAGTGGAGATATGTTTTATCTTCTGGTCTTTAATGTCTATGTCCAGTGGAGATATGTTTTATCTTCTGGTCTTTAATGTCTATGTCCAGTGGGGATATGTTTTATCTTCTGATCTTTAATGTCTATGTCCGGTGGAGATATGTTTTATCTTCTGGTCTTTAATGTGACCAGACCTCAATTCACCAGATGTGGGACAAAGAGTATGTTTGTGTGGGACAATGTGGGACAATGTGGGAAAATGTGGGACAATGTGGGACAATGTGGGAAAATGTGGGACACGTTACCAATGCATCGAGGTAGTCTAAAACAATTTACATTTCTATTCCGCCTCTTCACATAACGTCACTATGCTTTGCCATCTGGGTTGATTCAGTAGCACATAATAGCAATATGCAAATAAAAACCTAACAACATAAATGCATTAGAACATTCAAATAGGCCATCTAGAACAGGATAAGTTAAACTGTCTTAAACAGTTGTTGTAATCGGCAGTTGAATATGGCTTGTTTTCACACAAAAAAGAAGAAATTCGAGCTAGATGTGTTTTTTTTTTACATCTCATAACATAGGAGTGGACGGAAGTGATTTTTTTTTTGGGATGACGTCACATCCGTCCATTCCTTCTCTCACAGTCAAGGGATCATTCATAAGTTGCGGAAGGGCGCCCTCTAGGGTAATTTAAAAATAAAATGACGTAGATCTACGTCAATAGTGAACGGTTGGATTTGAATTGATGTAGATCTATGTCAATGGCAGTGAATGTGTTCTAGGAAGTAACACTAAAAATAAAGGTAGCAGTTTCACTACAAGCGTCTCTCCAGCTGGAGAACACAGTACCCAAGATCCCAGTGAAAAAAGGCCCAGTTTAGTCAAACCGGCCAGAAGAGCCATAGCTCTAGAGGCGGCCATAGCTGAGTGGTTAGTGAGCCCGCCTAGGGAACCAGAGCTGGCCCTGGTTGCCCCAGGTTCGATTCCAGGCTATCCCAGCATATGTGCCGATGATATGAAATTTGTCCCAAGACTCTTAACCCCAATTGCTCACAGGTTCTCATTGGAAACAAGACCGCAAGGACTTTCATGAACGACCTGTTAAAAGGAATTATCCTTATCCTTTATAGCCTGGATTCTAGTAGTAAAATAAATGCATAGAAGCCTATAAGACGTCCTGAGGTCAAAAGGTAACAGCTTTGGTTGCCTTATAAAGGTCATATGAGTAAGGACTGCAGAAAGACAATGCAGTACATGAAGTCACAAGTGCTTTTGGCGGGTTGGGGGGCCTCTGGTTCTGCTGCCCCCGCTGTATGCAGCCACGGTGATTAGAAATAATATCATCTGATTTCATATCATGATATGAATATGAAAACATTAATGGTAACAGGGCACCTTTACATTTTTATTTAGATCATTTCAAAAAGATCATTTGGCCGGTGTGCAAATTAAACCTCACCACACATTTCTGTGTGGCCACTGTCTTTTCCTTAAGAAGAAACAAAAAAAATGATTCTGTACATTTTGAAAATGTTTAATTGGTTTAATGTGTTCACATACATTTTGATTAAATTGTAAAATTGTGATATAATCAAACATAAATGTGAAATATATCAAAAGCAAAGATGCATTTATTCAGTCTGGCCAGAAGCAGGGATAAAACACATCTAATAAGAACAATAGCTTGTACATCCACTATAAAGACCAGTAGCCAGTTGCACCTCCTCACACTGAGTTCAAATTTAGCCTTGATATAGGCCAATCAGGATGGAATATGAAAAATCTGATCCGTCTTGATCACATGACTTTAGATATAATGTTTGGCGTGACAAAATCTGTAGACTCGGCCTCCTGGTGGCGCTATAACAGGCCTGTGAAACATTTGGGGCAAAGGTTCTGCTCTGGCATCCAGGGAGTGTGTGTGCACAGTTTCACGTTGAGAGAAATTAGCTGAGATTAGCTGCTCACGGACAGAATGACACACGGACACACGGACATGGGCGAAAACATAGTCTCGGCCACATAGTAGGGCAGGGGAGAGGGTCCATTTTAGTAAACTGTTTTTTTAGTCTAGTTAAGATTTCTTCTTGTTGCCCAGGTCAACTAATGTCCCATGGGGTTCATTTTAACCCTTTCTTACACCTATCCCCATCCCGAACCATGAGATGGAGATAATATAAAATACCATAACTCTTGAACTAAACAACATACAGACAAATAAACTATTTTTTATAAATAATTTCAATATTATTAAGATTCAGGCACATGTTGACTCTATTTCAGGACAGAAACTGTCTATATCTATATTTCTCTTTGTACTAAATACTTTTTATGACCCTAATGGTTCCCACTAACACGTTTGGCCTCACAGAGATAATAAATCCCCACTGGGCATAACAATGAATGACCATAAGGGGGATATGGACCCCCCCCCCTTTTTTTTTACTTGTCCAGTAAAAGTAATTAGTACTCTGATTGTGAAGGCTGTGATGGAATGTGTATCAACACATCATCTTGGTTTCTGTTGGTTGCAGGAATCAATACAACTGGACCTTCACCTAAATCTATTGTGGATCAAATAAAAGACATTGTCTACCAGAACACAGATGGGCAACAAGACCAGCAAAATAGAAAGGACTATCTTGGTGAGGTTCAGTGAGTGTTTAGTGTGTGTGTGTGTGTGTGTGTGTGTGTGTGTGTGTGTGTGTGTGTGTGTGTGTGTGTGTGTGTGTGTGTGTGTGTGTGTGTGTGTGTGTGTGTGTGTGTGTGTGTGTGTTGGTAGCTAATGTCCCCCTATCTTCCAAATGGGCCTCATGGTGGAACTAGACCAGGCTGCTTTTACGTTTTGATAGTTACTTTACTGATATTTCCTTGTTTCTTGCAGGCCTTTCTATTGTTGAGATCGACCACAATGACACAATCGATGATGAAGGATCGGAGGTTTGTGGATGGATAACTGGAGGACCTGAGGATATTAATTGCGGACGAGCAAATATCACAAACTTAGATGAGAACTTTGAGATCGGTGAGTGTTCTGCTATACCTGACATCAAACTGTGCTAACACACATGTAGGGCTTCACAAACTCTTTCATCTCCAGACCCAAAACACTCCCTGAGAACCAAACTTACAAAAATACATCATGAATTATGCCCTTTTTCAAAACTAGATTTGAAGCATCCAGTCCTATATTTCACTGATCAGAGCAATGGTCACTGAGTTCTATTCTGGCCATTTGAAATGTTAGACACTGCTGTAGCGCTCCATATGTGTGAAATGTAGTTGTTTTTGTCTGTGACTATTGTCATGGCAGACCCCAGTGGTGTTGCCATGTTTGGTATGGATTAGAGAAATAGTGTCCCTTTAGCCCCCGGGGGCCCCTAACATGGCCCCCGGTGTGACTATTGTTATGGCAGACCCCTGAACAGTGTTGTTGCCAGGTTTAGTACGTATTGGAGCAACGGTGCACGTGTGGCACCCAGGTCTTGTAAAAATGTTTTGACTTCAGCGTTCGGCACAACTGCCAATCAAAGTGACTGTACTGGCCAATCACAGCGTGTCTTTTCCGGGACTTGGCAATATTTCCATAGAAAAAAAAAGAAAGGGAAGAAGGGGGCGGGGGGGTCAATCAAAGGAAACAAAAACAAAACAATATAAAACTGTAAGCAGCAATGACCGGGCCCTCGTACCTCTGTCCACGTTGGGGGTAAATATCGACCAATCAAAACAGGGAACAGAGCTAAGTAACTCTAATGATGGACAAGGATTTTCAACCGAGTCCAATGAGACGACTCATGACTCTGTACTACAAATTGTTCAAAAGTTACGGCAAAACATAGGAATTATCATATATCAACCAATCAGAAGAGGGGGTGGAGTTATGTAACACCAATTAAGGAAAAGGACTTCACCAATGAGGCGACTCAGTCACAAGTGGCTACGACAAACTGTTAAAAATCTATGGCAAAAACTCTGAAATATCGACCAATCAGAAAAGGGGGCAGGGCTAAGTAGCTCCAATGAAGGACAAGGTCTCTCAACCGAATCAAGTGACCAGTACCGGCTACAGGCACTAATCAGCAGGGGGGTGTTCATTTTTCCAAAGGGGGCACTTTATTTTTCAAAAACACTAGTAAGCAAATGCTCACCCATACAATAAACACCTACACAGTGAAAGTGTTTTGAAAAAGGCTACAAGTATAGGCTTCAATTAAGCAACAACAACAAATACAAATATAGCTGCAAGCAGTGATAAGCAGGGCCAGGAAATGCAGAGAGAAAAAAGAAAGAAGCAATGATAAGTAATATGCACAATAAGCCATAGAAACATGGAAGACAAACATGGAAGAAAACCATGCAATTAACATGAGCATTTTAAACCCTTACTAACCCTAACCTCAGTAAAACTATGACTACCCCTAACCTCAAGAAATATTATGCGTAAGCCTAAGAATGCCAAATCATGATCACCTCAACACATCGTCGGGGACAGGGATCGAGTGACCTCCGGACTCATAGGCTGCCTTTCTTCTCATTGAGCTAGAGTTATGGTACCCCTGGTAGTGTCTGTTGATATATATATAAGTCTTTCCGTCCCTGATGAACCAAGCCTCTGTTTTGCTAACTACTCTAGATCACTGGTCCCCTAACCATCTACCGATAGAGAAATTGTACGTCTCCTCGGAACAGAAACTAGTGAAAGTAGTCGATCTACAAGCTCACAAAACGTTGCTATCTGAAAAGTTGTGAGATTGTAGATTGGCTATTTTCACAATGAAGTATGTCATAATTTGAAAAAACATACTCTCAAATAAACATTTCATGTTATCTTTAACAATTGCACATGCATTCATTGATACAGTCATGTTGTTTGCAATGCACTTTAAATGAAGTCTGCATGAAGTGAGGCTTGAACTGGCAACCTTGCGGTTGTAAGGCAGATGCTGTAGAGAGAAGCCATTGGACCAACAGACCAGAACCAGTGTGAAAAAGGAGCTCACACAGACGATACAGTTTCACGCAAATAGCTCAGAAATCCTGGGTTTAACTGCATGTATGTATTAGGGGCAGAATAATTGTCATAAAACTGCAATAATCATTGGCTCATTAAAGGAGGAGTTCACCCAAAAAATTACTTATTTTCTATCAATTGCACACCCTATGAAGCCTTGAATCCATGGATTGTTTTTTGTTTTTGTCGCATTCCTAAGCTAATAATTTGATTCCCGTCTCCTATCGGCTAATGTATCCGGTAGGAGACACAAAGTAGATTTTTTGTGTCTCCTACCGGAAATACACACGGTCATCAAATTATTGTCTTAGGAATGCCACAAAAACTAAAATAAATCCATGAAATCAAGGCTTCATGGGGTGTGTAATTAATAGAAAATAAGTAATTGTTTGGGTGAACCTTTAAAGCTTCATGTTTTCACTTATGGAAAATCCGCCGTTTCATGACACACTACCATATGGCCGAGTTTCGTAAAAAGCTACAGCAAGGTTAAGGCAAAACTGCAAAAAACTGCAGAAAAAGAAGAAGAAAACTGCCAATAACAAAACGGAGCCTCGCTCTGTGCCAGAGCCTGGCCCTGTAATAGAAATGACGGAGCCTTAGTCATTGCCTGAGCCTGGCCCCGTAATTTTAGGCTGCAAGCAGCGATAAGCGGGGCCAAGGCATGAAAGCCAAAAAGCAATATGCAACAATAGCACAATAAGACGTAGAAACAGAATAGATTGAACTTGAGACAAAGCAGGCCATGTAATTAACAAATGAGCATTCGCAACAGCTGAGGGATTGTGGCTAGCAATCCTGGGTTAAGAACTCATGGACACCTCAACCCATGGCCATAGACACGAATCGAACGCTCAACCTTCGGACTCACAGAATGTCACAGTAGTGATTGAGCTAAGGCTTCATCCAGCATGATGGTGTCTGTTGAAGACTATAGACTCTTGCCTTCTGCCATGAACCGAGCCCATGTTTCACTAACACTAAGATCAGTTGTTCACAAAACCATTTACCAATAGAGAAATATGATGTCTCCTCTGTACCAAAACTAGTGAAAGTAGCCGATCTACAAGCTCAGAAACACGTTGCTATCTGAAGAGTTGTGCGATTGTAGATTGTAAGGCAGATATTTTAATTCCTCATGAGTCAAGGCACATGACTGTGTAAGCAAGTTTCATGGCTGTCGGCCAAACTAGGCATGACTTATGCCTGTTTAAATTTAGCATTTAAAAAAAAGGCGCCCCCCTTTGGCCAATTGGAGTAAGATTGATTTCAGTGATATTTGGAATGACCCTCTACATTACTGCAAAGTTTCAAACAAATGTGAGTCTGCATGTATGTGTTAGGCGCAGACAATTTAAAAAAAATAAAACTTCAATATTCATTGGCTCATAAAAGCTTAATGTTTTCACTTCGAATCCGCCACTAACGTTTTGTCGGCATAGGTCCAAAGTTCATGTGTAAAAAAAGTTTTGTGCAGATTGCTCAAAAATCCCAGGAGGAGTTTGATTTTAACTGCTTTTCATATAATTCAAAATGGTGGGATAATTCAGAATGGTTGTTCGGCATGAGGAGACGCATGTGTGTATCGAAGTTTCATGTCTGTATGTCAAACAGGGCATGAGTTGTACCTGTTCAAAGTTGGCATTTTTCAAGTGATTGCTATAGCGCCATCCTTTGGCCAATGGTTGTGAGTTTCATACCTTGGCCGTTTGGCATAGCCCTCTACCATATTATTGCCGATTTTCGTAAAAAGTTGTTGCACGGTTAGGCCGTGACAGAAAAAACGGCGGAAGAAAGAAAAAGTGTAGAGATGCATTAAGGGTCCACGGCCCTTTGGCCTTGGCCCCTTAGTTAATAATAACACTTTTGTTTGCTTGTACGAGCTAGATACATCAGTGGTACAATCAATTTACAGCCAGGTCTCTTGCAGGGTCACTACAATATACAGACTGTGTGTGTGTGTGTGTGTGTGTGTGTGTGTGTGTGTGTGTGTGTGTGTGTGTGTGTGTGTGTGTGTGTGTGTGTGTGTGTGTGTGTGTGTGTGTGTGTGTGTGTGTGTGTGTGTGTTTGTGTGTGTGTCAGACCTAGATGAGTGTGAGGACCCACTGCGTTGTCCAGGTCAGGAGTGTCAGAACACAGAGGAATCATACAGATGTGTATCCTGTCTGCCTGGCTACGGTCTGCTCAATGGACTCTGTACAGGTAACACACACGTACGCACGCACGTACGTATGCATGTTGCATGCACGTACGCGTGCACACTCAAACACACATTTGCACACACATACATGCAAACAAAATGAAAAACATATATACCTACAGTATTTATAGATTCACACATCATCATTCATGCTCACATATGCACAGTTCATTAAATCATCACAGTGTGTTTTATGTTTTATTTTGTAGTGGAATTATAATAAATGTACATTTTGAATGTTGTCCCAGACATTGATGAATGTCGTCAGAACCCCTGTTCCAATGGCCGCTGTGACAACACACCAGGCAGCTATGAGTGTGTCTGTAACCATGGATACAAGCTTCAGGACAACAACTGCACAGGTAAAGAGGTGGAGTGTGAAGAAGTGATGAGATTACACAAATAAAAACATACAGCAATATTATTTTCAACCAAATTCTGCTTCCATTTAATTTTGGTAAAACGCACGTGTGTATGATTATCACATTTAGAAAAAAACGAGATAAATAAAGGATTTTTTTTTTCACAAATTATTCAAATATACCGTGGTGCATCAGACAGACAGACAGACAGACAGACAGACAGACAGACAGACAGACAGACACACAGAAAGTGATAGAGACACACAAAGTGATAGAGACACACAAAGTGATAGAGAAAGACAGACAGACAGACAAAATGATAGAGACAGACAGACAGACAGACAGACAGACAGGCAGGCAGGCAGGCAGGCAGGCAGGCAGGCAGGCAGGCAGGTAGGCAGGCAGGCAGGCAGACAGACAGACAGACAGACAGACAGACAGACAGACAGACAGACAAAGTGATAGAGAAAGACAGAAAGACGGCGATAAGCAGGGCCAAGAATGAAGCGCAAAAAGCATCTAGTGAAAGTAGCCGATCTACAAGCTCAGAAACACGTTGCTATCTGAAAAGTTGTGAGATTGTTGAGTGAACTTTTGTAGCTATCTTTCTTCCTCCATCTTCCTCTCTGCTTCCTCTTCCTCTCTGTTCTTCTATAGATGAACAGCTCTGTGTAACCATGAGACAATTAAGCAATATTACACGAGAGGGTGTGCTTTACCGTCATTATTGGCACGCCAGTGATGCGGTCAGGAACGAGGCGGAGCCGAGTTCCGCAAGCATCACTGAAGTGCCAATAATGTAGGTAAAGCACACCCTCGAGTGTAATATTGCGATTATACAACAGTTACCAACAAAACACATCCAAATGTATTCATATTGTGGGGCATTTCATAATAAAAATGTTTCGCTATTTTCCGTTTCCCTGTAAAGAGAAGAGTTTATTTGACTGAGACATTAAATAGTCCCTGTAGCAGCGCTCCGAGGCACCGTCTCATCAACACTGCTTCCAGTAGGCTATATGCTCCGTCGTACGACCGTGTCACGTGGCCAAAATAACTGATCTACAAGCTGACAACGCGTCGCAATGGCGACGCGTTGTGAACTTGTAGATCGGCTATTTTTGGTGTGCGATACCTTCGTACGATAAAGTATAACATACACTGGACTGTTAATGAAATGGGAGTAATTTTACTTTAACACAATCTGTTTGTTTTCCTATCGTGGGACAGCGTGACGTCACAGCACAGCTGTGCCATATATGGTCTAATCAGGTGCGGACTGCAGTGCGGAGTGATTTATTAATGTGATTAGGCCCGTGCTATCATGCTGGTTTGAGGCACGGCTAGATAGCCATTTCAACCAATCAGATTGCTTGGTCGGAACTACCTGTTGTATAATTATGTTGTGTGTGTGTGTGTGTGTGTGTGTGTGTGTGTGTGTGTGTGTGTGTGTGTGTGTGTGTGTGTGTGTGTGTGTGTGTGTGTGTGTGTGTATTTGTGTGTGTGTGTGTGTGTGTGTGTGTGTGTCAGACCTAGATGAGTGTGAGGACCCACTGCGTTGTCCACGTCAGGAGTGTCAGAACACAGAGGGATCATACAGATGTGTATCCTGTCTGCCTGGCTACGGTCTGCTCAATGGACTCTGTACAGGTAACACACACATGTACGCACGCACGCACGTACGTACGTACGTACGTACGTACGCATGTTGAATGCACGTACGCGTGCACACACACTCAAACACACATTTGCACACACATACATGCACACAAAATAAAAAACAAAGATATACCTACAGTATTTACAGATTCACACATCATCATTCATGTTCACATATGCACAGTTAATTAAATCATCACAGTGTATTTTATGTTTTATTTTGTAGTGGAATTATAACATGTACATTTTGAATGTTGTCCCAGACATTGATGAATGTCGTCAGAACCCCTGTTCCAATGGCCGCTGTGTCAACACACCAGGCAGCTATGAGTGTGTCTGTAACCATGGATACAAGCTTCAGGACAACAACTGCACAGGTAAAGAGGTGGAGTGTGAAGAAGTGATGAGATTACACAAATAATAGCCTCGATATCCAGGCTTTTATTGTTTAGTTTTGCTAAAAAATAAAAGCCTGGCCCTGCGCGTCGGTGTACTCGGTATGAGGAAGTGTTTCATTTCCCAACCAACCAGAGTGCAGTGGGCGTCGCTCGTAGTGTTGTGTTAACGGGGCGGGGGTTGACGGACAGATTGGTGAACCAATGGGATCAGGCGCAATCTCTCGCCGGCTCTATACACCCGCCCCTCTATACACGAAATCAGGAGGCTTGGGGCAATCTACACAAATAAAAACATACAGCAATATAATTTTCAGCCAAATTCTGCTTCCATTTATTTTTGGTAAAACGCACATGTGTATGATTATCACATTTAGAAAAAAAACAAGATAAATAAGGATTTTATTTATAATTTTTTTCACAAATGATTCAAATCTATCTAGAAGGGAAGCCGGACGTGGAGGATGATATTTGTCGCTGCACACGTACTGCTACGATCTGGGGCTGCACCTATCAGTGGGGAGTGTTGGGCGGTAGGAGTCGGACAGAGGTGCTACATCCTCTCCAACAACAGCAGAGGATACAACAGCAAAAAAAGAGAAAGATATAGCTGCAAGCAGCAATAATACGGGGCCAGTGAATGAAGAGAGAGAGAGAGAATGAGAGAGAGAGAGAGAGAGAGAGAGAGAGAGAGAGAGAGAGAGAGAGAGAGAGAGAGAGAGAGAGAGAGAGGAGCTCACACAGATGACACAGTTTCTCGCAAATTTCTCAAACATCCTGGGTTTAAGTGTTTTTCAAACTGCTCAAAATTGCAGACAATCTAAGGGCGGAGCTTACTGGTCAAAGAGATATATGTGTGTGTATCTAAGTTTCATGGCTGTAGGTCAAACAGGGCTGAGTTGTACCTTTTCAAATTTGGTGTACAGATATTACCTATTTCACGAAAGGTGAATTAGGGCTTAAGCCTGGCTTTAACACCTACCCTGGCTTAATTTAGCCAGGATTAGGGATGAATCGATTTCATTATTAGTTACAGGTTTAAAAGAGCCTCTTCACTGTACAAGGTAAGTCAATGAGGAGCATATTTTAAATCATCAATCTTTCCCTGGACCCGGACACCACCTCAGCAGCGGACTTCATGGGGCACTCCTCCACTGGTAGAGACAGGAATTCTGGACCTTTCTGCCACCGGGAATCTCCGTCCAGCTGTTCGGGAGAACACCCTCTCGTGACCAGATCGGCCACGTTTACGTCCCCAGGAACCCACCACTAGTCGGTCACAGGCCCAGTATTCTGGATCTCGCCAACATGATTCGCGAAGAAGGTCTGGAACCCGTAACTCTCCCTCTGGATGGCTCCCAACACTGTCTGGCTGTCAACTAAGTGATACCACCTTTCCACCTCCAACCGCCCATGCTTCAGCATATAACCCTTTAGCCGGGTGGCGAAGACGGCCCGCAGATCTCCGCTTTGACTGCGTCACTCTTCTGGTCGAGAGGAGTCAACTTAGCTTTTGACTCCACCAGCCGGATCTCAACCCCACTCATAGTCACCCAGCGCAGGTAGAGCACCGCTCCATAGGAGTCAGAGCTCCCGTCGGAAAAAGTGACCCCCCAGGGTTTACCCACCCAGCCAGGCGGGGTAACACTCCTAGGGAAAGTGACACTACTCAGCCGTGCGTACTCTTTGAAGAGCTCAACCGCCTTCCCGCGCAGCTCAGTAGATAACGGCCTGTCCCATGTGTCCTTCGTTAAAGTCCCAATCTCCTGAAAGGCCCTTCTGACAAGAATAACCCCCTTTTGCTTCAGGGGCGTCACCAGACCAATGGGGTCATACAGACCAGCTACCTGAAAAGTTAACTGTGAAAAGTTGATGGCCACCATGAGGAAGAGACTGTCTTCTCCCACACGGTAACCAACCCCCAGGGCCTTGTTGTCCTCCTCCCGCAGTTGGTTGGGCAACACAATAGTCTCTGGCTTGGTTGGCGCAACGCCTTCCCTCCCACTCTGGCCAGACCGCACCCAGGGTTTGAGGTAAAACCCCCCGGTTGCGAGTATAGCATCGACCCCCTCTAGTATTTCACACAGTCTCTGGGGGTCGTTGTGGGACACCAAAATGTAGTCTACGTAAGCATTTTCTACGATGACGCTCCTCTCTTCCACCTTGTCGGCGAACTGTGGCAGGTTGGCGTTCTCACGCATGGCCACCTGAGCGATGCACCCGGCTGGTTTATCGCCCATGTTAACCCGCACAATCCTCAATGTTGTCGGTTGAAGAGTCCCTCCACAGGAAACGGTGGACGTGCACCTCACGGTCCTTCAGCCATACCGAGTTATACATTTTGGACACGTCTCCAATGGCAGCGTGCTGTCCCTCTCTAAAACGAAGCAGCACCGCCCGAATGGGGTTCAAGACATCCGGTCCCTTCAGTAGAATACTGTTAAGGCTCACACCCCTAAACTCCTGGCTACTGTCCCAGACGATTCTTACAGAGGTGGAAACAGAGTGTGGGTTAGGTGCTGTTAAGTGGGTTAACCCACCACATAGCTCCGTTCCAATTGTCCAGCACAGTCTGTGACAGCTTGACCGCAGCCTCTCTGTTGACCATGTCATGTATTTGCCTCGTATAGGCCTCCTTCCAAGCCGGATCCCTTTCGAGGCGCTTCTCCGACTTCAAGAACGCTGCAGGGTAGCAGGGTCCTCCTTCCAGGGGTACCTGGTGTCCCAGTGAAACCTGTCACTGTGAGTGTCGCATGTTTTGAAGGTCAGTCCCCCTCTGACAATCTCGAGCTCCCTCTCGTCAGCAAGAGACATCTCTTTCCCTCCAGGTGCGCACTTCCCACACCGGCAACCACTGCACAAGGGATCGCAGGCAGCACCAATACTGTCCCAGTGCAGCCACTTGACGACCTCGGCATTGCACGCAGCCGTGGCTTTAACTTCCACTCTGCTTCGCTGCTCTGGGTGACTTTGGAGAGCCCTGACTTTCACGGCCTCCGCTCTCATAGAGCATAAAAAATTGGTCAAAGAGTTACGAGCCATCACTTCGACTCCCTCGAACAGTTCTGGGTGCTGAGTGCGGTAACGTTGACTGTTCTCTCCTCTTCGACGCCGCCGCCCAGCCCGTCGTCCTCATCACCACCATTCCAGAGTTGGGTGGTGGGCGCGACGCTTACTTTCGTAGCTAAGAATCTCAAAGTCAAGTCTTTTCTTTCTTTATATTCTGTGTAACATTTCTTCATTTCAGATATGTGCTGATCATGAACAAAGGGTTTCCACTCTTGCATACACTCCTCCAGGCGTACTACCTTGCAATCCAAAGCATCAAGAATCACTATGTACTCATTCAGTGGCACTTCTTCCTCTTGGGAACTCTCGCTCTCGAGTTGTTCGATTAGCTTTTTGACATCGTCTCTGGTAGCATAGAACTCAATAACAACACATTTGTCCCACAAAGCGGTACTGATCCTGTTGCAAATGTCAATATACTCCGAAGTACTGTCATCCAACTTCCCCCTCACTTCTTTTATGTCCTCTGCCAAATTAGTAGGATCCGAATCTTCCATCATGGCACAGAACGTAAAACTAGTGTCCATAACCTCATCATAATCAAGCCTCAGTGCAACATGTTCAGCCTGTAAGTCACTCACTCTTAAGATCTTAAACTTGTGTGAAACAGCTCTGATCCGCTTGGAAAACGCAGCAAGTGCCGCTTCACGCCTCTTTTTACAGTCCTCTAATGCCTCACCAGACATGATGACGTTTGGCTTTAACACTTAGCAAGGGAACAAAACGGAACTAGGAACTAAAAAAGTCAATGGTGTTTCCACCGGACAGTTTGGCTGATGTACTTCCGGTTCCGTCTGGCGGACTGATTTAGCGGATGTACTTCCTGTTTACCTCTGTGTTGACCCGGAAATGGCGGACGCACCTCATCCGGTTCCGGTTCACCATTGTAGCTTTTAGCACGTTAGCTTAGCAGTTAGCTTGGTAGCGTTTGTTATGAACAGCGTAGGTAGGTTAGCTTGTAGCAAGAAACAGTTCTGTAGCAAGGATTAGCTTCTTTGCAAGGTTTAGCGTTGTAGCAAATAGCTTAGCTTGTCAACAAAGTCTATTCATAGTCTTTTTAGCTGATAACAATGTCAAATTTAACAGCGTGGCTCATTTATAGAGTCCAACGTTGGTAAACAGTCTAAAAAATTATCACACAATAGCACATTTATTGTTGGTGAATGATTGATCCCTCCCGAGCGCCGTCGACCAACCGAGCTCGTCCTCCGCTCGGCTGGGGCTGCAACGTTAGCTCGTTAACGGCCCGTGGCGTCGCTTCTCCGTTCTTTCGACACAGACCTCCCTCACGTCCTG
>NC_137605.1:3624876-3639876 GCF_963280865.1 Gymnoscopelus braueri
TGACTCAGTAACTGTGAAAAGTTGATGGCCACCATGAGGAAGAGACTGTCTTCTCCCACACGGTGACCAACCCCCAGGGCCTTGTTGTCCTCCTCCCGCAGTTGGTTGGGCAACACAATAGTCTCTGGCTTGGTTGGCGCAACGCCTTCCCTCCCACTCTGGCCAGACCGCACCCAGGGTTTGAGGTAAAACCCCCCGGTTGCGAGTATAGCATCGACCCCCTCTAGTATTTCACCCAGTCTCTGGGGGTCGTTGTGGGACACCAAAATGTACTCTATGTAAGCATTTTCTACGATGACGCTCCTCTCTTCCACCTTGTCGGCGAACTGTGGCAGGTTGGCGTTCTCACGCATGGCCACCTGAGCGATGCACCCGGCTGGTTTATCGCCCATGTTAACCCGCACAATCCTCAATGTTGTCGGTTGAAGAGTCCCTCCACAGGAAACGGTGGACGTGCACCTCACGGTCCTTCAGCCATACCGAGTTATACATTTTGGACACGTCTCCAATGGCAGCGTGCTGTCCCTCTCTGAAACGAAGCAGCACCGCCCGAATGGGGTTCAAGACATCCGGTCCCTTCAGTAGAATACTGTTAAGGCTCACACCCCTAAACTCCTGGCTACTGTCCCAGACGATTCTTACAGAGGTGGAAACAGAGTGTGGGTTAGGTGCTGTTAAGTGGTTAACCCACCACATAGCTCCGTTCCAATTGTCCAGCACAGTCTGTGACAGCTTGACCGCAGCCTCTCTGTTGACCATGTCATGTATTTGCCTCGTATAGGCCTCCTTCCAAGCCGGATCCCTTTCGAGGTGCTTCTCCGACTTCAAGAACGCTGCCATAACTGCTTTGCGGTTGTTGGGCAGGGTAGCAGGGTCCTCCTTCCAGGGGTACCTGGTGTCCCAGTGAAACCTGTCACTGTGAGTGTCGCATGTTTTGAAGGTCAGTCCCCCTCTGACAATCTCGAGCTCCCTCTCGTCAGCAAGAGACATCTCTTTCCCTCCAGGTGCGCACTTCCCACACCGGCAACCACCGCACAAGGGATCGCAGGCAGCACCAATACTGTCCCAGTGCAGCCACTTGACGACCTCGGCATTGCACGCAGCCGTGGCTTTAACTTCCACTCTGCTTCGCTGCTCTGGGTGACTTTGGAGAGCCCTGACTTTCACGGCCTCCGCTCTCATAGAGCATAAAAAATGGGTCAAAGAGTTACGAGCCATCACTTCGACTCCCTCGAACAGTTCTGGGTGCACTCCGCTGACTGTCTTGCCCAAAGGGCCGTCCCACAGGACCAGGTCGCCGCACCTCATCATCCGTTGAGGGACGAGGTGGCCCTCCCGGGCACTAATGAGTAACTCCACTTCTTCAGGGCGGAACAGTTCCCCTGGCTTGACAAAACCCGGGTAGAACTTTTCCAGGCGTCTGAGTCCACCACCTGGTCTATCTTGGCAATCTCCTCCAGAGTCCAGACCATAGCAGATAATTTCGTGGCCACGTAAAGTCCCCTTCAATGTTGCCACTTTTATGTTCACCAGGTACCTCATTGTGCTGAGTGCGGTAACGTTGACTGTTCTCTCCTCTTCGACGCCGCCGCCCATCCCCGTCGTCCTCATCACCACCATCCCAGAGTTGGGTGGTGGGCGCGACGCTTACTTTCGTAGCTATGAATCTCAAAGTCAAGTCTTTTCTTTCTTTATATTCTGTGTAACATTTCTTAATTTCAGATATGTGCTGATCATGAACAAAGGGTTTCCACTCTTGCATACACTCCTCCAGGCGTACTACCTTGCAATCCAAAGCATCACGAATCACTATGTACTCATTCAGTGGCACTTCTTCCTCTTGGGAACTCTCGCTCTCGAGTTGTTCGATTAGCTTTTTGACATCGTCTCTGGTAGCATAGAAGTCAATAACAACACATTTGTCCCACAAAGCGGTACTGATCCTGTTGCAAATGTCAATATGCTCCGAAGTACTGTCATCCAACTTCCCCCTCACTTCTTTTATGTCCTCTGCCAAATTAGTAGGATCCGAATCTTCCATCATGGCACAGAACGTAAAACTAGTGTCCATAACCTCATCATAATCAAGCCTCAGTGCAACATGTTCAGCCTGTAAGTCACTCACTCTTAAGATCTTAAACTTGTGTGAAACAGCTCTCATCCGCTTGGAAAATGCAGCAAGTGCCGCTTCACGCCTCTTTTTACAGTCCTCTAATGCCTCACCAGACATGATGACGATTGGCTTTAACACTTAGCAAGGGAACAAAACGGAACTAGGAACTAAAAAAGTCAATGGTGTTTCCACCGGACAGTTTAGCTGATGTACTTCCGGTTCCGTCTGGCAGACTGATTTAGCGGATGTACTTCCTGTTTACCTCCGTGTTGACCCGGAAATGGCGGACGCACCTCATCCGGTTCCGGTTCACCATTGTAGCTTTTAGCACGTTAGCTTAGCAGTTAGCTTGGTAGCGTTTGTTATGAACAGCGTAGGTAGGTTAGCTTGTAGCAAGAAACAGTTCTGTAGCAAGGATTAGCTTCTTTGCAAGGTTTAGCGTTGTAGCAAATAGCTTAGCTTGTCAACAAAGTCTATTCATAGTCTTTTTAGCTGATAACAATGTCAAATTTAATAGCGTGGCTCATTTATAGTGTCCAACGTTAGTAAACAGTCTAAAAAATTATCACACAATAGCACATTTATTGTTGGTGAATGATTGATCCCTCCCGAGCGCCGTCGACCAACCGAGCTCGTCCTCCGCTCGGCTGGGGCTGCAACGTTAGCTCGTTAACGGCAGCGGCGCACCTCCCGTGGCGTCGCTTCTCCGTTCTTTCGACACAGACCTCCCTCACGTCCTGCAGCGGGTTGGTTTGGCGTCGAATCGACACAACGTTTCATTGCTTCCCGACTCGGGGCTGGTGGCGTCGTCTTCGTTCGACGCGGCCCAACCACCGTCTTTTGTTGTGGGGCTAGTGGCATCATGTTTGGTCTAATATAACACCGTTCTGCCGTGCTTCCCTCGTTGCACGGGCTGGCCAGTGTTAAATTACTGTACAGATATTACTAAACTACTCAGCAATTCAATAATAATTCCCTCTGCAACGGTAGTCGTCGTGTAGACACAGTGTAACTACTCGACTGCAGGCCACTTAACTCAGGCCACACCGATACTGACTTTTAGGTCAATTTATTTATCACACACACATTCACACATAAACACACGTGATCTAAATACACTAACACTTGGTACAGTATGGGTCTTCACATAGCCAGCCCGCGATCACTACAACCTTTAGGTCCCGTAGGCTTATGAGCTAAGGTAGCTTGAGTTAGCATGAGCTCCGCAGAGCTAGCCACAGCAGTTAGTTATTAGCAGCAGGTAATTTAACTGTAAATAAAGAAAACAGAACACAAATACACCATCAATAACACAAAAACGTTGCTATATACATAAGCAATATACATAAATATACCACCAGGGCTTATTATACAAATATAAACACTTTTATGCACATTAGACGCCAGCTCTTACCAGTGGACATCTACACGCGACAGATGTTTGGTTCGACTGGCGGAAAAAGCTCTACAAAATAGAAAAGCAACGCATGCGCACAATGGTTTTAGCGAGCACCCCGCACTACCGCTAGAAGTGACTCTCGCATCACAAATATCAGACATAAATATAATATATATAGAGGTATTACGGTTTTCAATTGAGTGCTATAGCGCCACCCTTTGACGAATGAGTGTGAGATGTATTTCTTGATAGTTTTTCATGACCATCTATCATATGGCCGAGAAAGCAACATTACGGTTCAGCCAGAACTGCCAACGGCAGAAGGAGAAGAATAATAGTGAATAATGCCAATAACAAGACGGAGCCTTGCTCTGTGCCAGAGCCTGGCCCCGTAATAATGCTAATATCAAGACGGAGCCTTGCTCAGTGCCTGAGCCTGGCCCCGTAATTATATAATTATAATTATATGTCTTAATGTAATGTCACCATCTCCACAGCGGGAGAAAAAAAACACACTGCGCACATAATGACACATAATGACACATAATGACCGCCCGCGTAGCCTGCCTGATAATGTTGACTGGACGAATCACCCCCCCCCCCCCCCCCCCCCCTCTGTGTTGTAGGCCACATGCGCGCACAGAGCTTGCACAAATCTTTTTAATGAATGAATGAGTTAAACGACCATAAAACAACATTAACAGCTTACTCAGAAAAAGTACTCGAATGTTTTATTTAAGTAAAAGTATCAATACTGCAATGTAAAAATATATGTTACATTTAAAAGTCCGGAATTCAAAGTAAAGTGAGTAAAAGTATAAAAGTATTTGCATCAAAATGTACTTAAAGTACCAAAAGTAAAAGTACTCATCATACAAAATGTCCCATTTCAAGTTTTCAAATGTATAGCCTACAAATCTGATCAGATCTACAAGCTCACAGTGCGTCAAATCCTGATTCGTGACACATTGTGAGCTTGTAGATCGGCTATTTTCAATGGCCGATATAGGGCTGAAGTGGTTACTGTATGTTTTGTAATAATAATCAAAATCTACAAAGTAACTAGTAACTAAAGTTTTCAAATAATTGTAGTGGAGTAAAAGTACTACAGTACTTAACAGGTCACACTTAGACCATTCATATGCAGGAGTCGGCAGCTTAGCTTTGTAAAAGGTGGCTACAACAGAAAATAGATGCATCAAGTGCCGTTCCCATAGTATCGACAGGGGGCTGCTAATGTTGTTGTTATGTTGATTTTTTCTTTTCTGGCGAATCTCACCCACAGCTAGACTGGGCAGGATCTTTACTGCCTGAGCAGCTGCCCCACTTGCCCTCATGACGCGACACCCCTGATAATGACATCACATAATGTAGATAGACCTACTGTAGTGTGCACATAACACCATAACACACAAATCGGTACACAGTATCTCTATAGTCATGTGATTAACACGGATCTGACCGATTTCCATATTCCATCCTGATTGGCTAAGATTGGCTTCCAAAGTTTGCAGGATTCGTCTGTTTTGAACAAAATGTCTCAAATCATGAACACAGCATGCAATTTCCATGAAATTTTGCACGCACATTCTCACTAAGTGTTGTTGCCTGTGGATAACAGCATGAGTGCTGGGAAAATAGATTGGTCTAAATGAACCAAAAAAGATCTGGATAAATACTTGAAGCATTCTGATGCCTTACTGGGTTGAAATTTCAAAAGATGTGGTCACGTGTCGGGATGTGAACTGCAAGAACCCACAACACTGTGATGTATTATGTTCCCTTTATGAATCTATAGTGGAGTCTATATCTCCAGCAGGCCTCTCTATAAGCAAAAGTGTTTAATCCTAAACCAGACTGGAATGACCATGTTGAAGAGCTTCATGCAGAGGCTAGAAAGGCCTTTAAAATGTGGGCTGAGTCAGGCAAAGGTAGACATGGACCTAATGCTTTTTAAATATGCTCTTCGCTTTATCAAAAGAAATGAAAACACTATGAGGTCAGATTCTCTAGCAAGAAAGTTGCATAAGAATAATGTAAATGACTTCTGGAAGGAGATAAGAAATATGAATAATTGCAAAACATGTCTCCCATCAAACATAGATGGTGTGAGTGGGTCTGAGCAATCTCACAGTTATGGCAGAATCAGTATTTTGAACTGTTTAACTGTGTGAAAAGTAACCTGTTTGTAGTGGATCAGGTAGATTTCAATGATGATGTGATTGTCACGCCTGGTGAGGTCCATGAAGCTATTCTGAAGCTTGGTGATAATAAGGCCTGTGGGCTGGACAATATAACAGCTGAACAACTCAAATTTGCCAGTAAGAAACTGTGTCCTGTAATTGCGATGTGTTTTACAGGTTTCTTTGTTCACGGGTTTTTACCTGATTCTATGCTCTCTGTTGTGTTAGTGCCGGTCATTAAAGACCAAGTGGGAAAGCTAAACAGCTCGGACAACTATAGGCCTATAGCCCTAGCCAGCGTGCTGTCCAAAATTATGGAGACAATTATTCTGAGTAGACTTGAGAAGTACATCAAGTCTATTGACAACCAATTTGGCTTCAAACGTAAGCATGGCACTGATATGTGTATTTTTGCACTTAAAGACATTTTCGATCAATATAATAGACAAAATTCTACAATGTTTATGTGTTTTAATTATGCGTCACGAGCGTTTGACCGCATTAATCATGTGAAATTATTTTTTAAATTGTCGCAAAGAGGGGTCCCTAGTTTTCTAGTCAGAATCCTGGTCTTCTGGTATGCTCACCAGACGATGCGAGTGAAATGGGGGAGGTCAACCTCTGCTCCCTTTCGTGTGAACAATGGGGTACGCCACGGGGGATTTTGTCCCCTTTTTTCTTTAACGTTTATATGGATGATTTATCTTTGATTTTAAACGCATGTGATACAGGGTGTAGGGTTGGCAATTCGCTAATTAATCACCTTATGTACGCGGATAACTTGGTCATCTTTAGTCCTTATAGTTATTATTGAAATTCTTTATTAGGAATAGCCCCTTGAGATGTAGCATCTCGTTTTAGTGCTGGCCTTCAACAGCTTCTGAGTACATGCTCACAGTATGGTGTTGATTTTGACATAAAGTACAATGCTAAAAAGAGTAAGATGATGGTTGTCCGAAGCAGAAAAGACAGACAGTCAACGTTTCCTGACTTCTATCTCTCAGGCACTGCCCTTAGTGTCTGCTGTGAGATTAAATATTTGGGCCATATAATATCAAATGACCTCTCTGATGACAAGGACATATACAGACAGCGTCGGAAGCTGTATGCTCAAGGGAACATGCTGTGTCGCAAATTTAGCATGTGCTCAGTACCGGTGAAGATTTCACTCTTTAAATCTGTTTGTACACCTCTGTATACTGCCCACCTGTGGTGTCGCTACAAGCAAGGCAGCATCAGACGACTCACAGTGGCTTATAATGATTGTATGCGGTTGCTGCTGAGGGCTCCAAGAAGCTCCAGTGCAAGCCAGATGTTTGTTAGTGTTGGGGTACCCACCTGCTCTGCTGTGCTACGCAATCTTATGTATAGATTTATGTGTAGGGCATCTGAGTCAGTAAATGACATAATTTCTGTCATTAGTAACCCGTTACGTAGTTCTGTCAGGTTCTCCTCTAGACTGTGGAACCATTGGCGCACTTGTCTGTATGTTCGAAACTGAACATGATGGAATTATTTTTATTGTAATTCTTTTTCTATTATTGTTATATTTTGTATGGTGTTTTTATTTGTGATATGGATCGCCCTTGGCTCTGAAATAAAGATTGAATTTAATTGAATCACTAGGCAGAAGAAGAAATGTCACTTGAAAATGTTCAAATCAGCCTCATGGTGGTGCTATAACAGGCCGATTTGTGTTTTTACCTATAACTGCAAAGATCTGTGTAAAACGTTGTATGCACACTCCCTAGAGGCCCAGGAAAAACCTTTGCCCTGCATTTTTCACATCTGCCTTTTATAGCGCCACCAGGAGGCACACTGAGTCTGATATTACTCCTTCACGTTTTATCCAAATTTTACGCATATCGGTACACATGATCTCTATAGTCTTGTGATCAAGATGAATCTGTTAGATTTTTCTTATTACATCCTGATTGGCTAAGATTGACATCTAAAGTTTGCAGGAGTGGCCCGTTTTGAACAAAATGCCGCAAATCATGAACGTCTGATTGCGGTGAAACTTTGCACGCACATTCGCTTTACATTGAGGGGCAAATGCCACCCTTTCAACATTGCCCTATTATAGCGCTACCAGGAGGCCGATTTTTGCTTTAGTCAAGTCTTCAAAACGGATCTGTCAGATTTTTCACATTCCAGCCTGATTGGCGAATTCCGAACATTGCTGGCCCACACTAACCTACCTGACCTTGCGGAGACCTTTCAAGTGTAATTCTGCTTTCGTGAAATAGGCCCCTGGTTGCAAAACCTGGTCTATATCTCGCTCGCTAGTCCTGACTTTTGCGTCATTGGCTAAAGGACCAGCCAATGAGGAAAAAGTGACGCAAAAGTCAGGACTAGCGAGCGAGATATAGACCTTTCGTGAAATAGGCCCCTGGTTGCAAAACCTGGTCTATATCTCGCTCGCTAGTCCTGACTTTTGCGTTACTTTTTCCTCATTGGCTGGTCCTTTAGCCAATGAGGGCTCAATGTCCTCTCAGAATATGGGATCTAAAGACGACCCACAATACTGTGTTCGGACACTGTATGTATCTCTATGGTCTGTGGAGCTGTTGCGTGAAAAAACAGTGTGGTCGTCACCGCCAAACAAACTATTGACTTGACTCCTCTCACACACACACACACACACACAGCGCCGCCTCCAACAGCGACCCAGAAAAAACAAGACAACGCAAACAAGCCCTTACTGAGGCACACAAACTGATTTAGCTCTGTTCATAAACTATTTACTATTTACTGCCATTTTGGCCGTTTTTGTTAGTCCGCGAGCAAAAGGGTACAGGATCCATTTGGTTCCGAGCGGGGACGCTGGTTTTATTTTGTATTCAAATAGTAAAAGAAAGTTACAAATGGTAAAGCAATCACAATGATGTACATGTAATGTTCGGTAATCACAAGGCAGGATGATGTATCACAGTTCCCTTGGGTTTCTCTTGTCTGTAACTATAGTCAGTGGTGTAAAGTAACTAAGTACATTTACTCAAGTACTGTGCTTAAGTAAAATGTTGAGGTATTTTTTACTTCTACTCCACTACATCCCAGATACAAATATTGTACTTTTACTCCATTACTATTATTTGACAATTTTAGGTACTTTGTAGATTTTGATTATTATTACAAATCATACATTACCCACTTCAGCCCAGCCCTATATACACGTTGGCCATTTGAAAATAGCAGATCTACAAGCTCACAATGCATCGCTATGTGACGCATTGTGAGCTTGTAGATCTGCTATTTTCAAAAGATGTTTTATTCATTTAGACGATAACTGTGAAACAGGACATTCTGCATAATGAGTGTCACTCCCTTCACAAACAAAGTCAGATGGTTTTCTCACTGATGGTTTTATTAGGCACACTTGTGGCTCACTTGACCAACGTCAAAACTGTTAGACAAAAAATAAACAACGATCAGAATGACATAAACATGTTACGCATATAAAAACATAACGAAAGAAAATACCCAAGACAACTAACAACAAACTGAAACAAAAAAAATCGATCAATTAAACTCATAATGAAACATAACATACAACTTACTGACAACTTACTAACTTAAACGTTGACATTCAAAATAAAACAAACCTTAGGTCAGCGCCACGCTGCTTACAAACAAACGTCTGCTCTCACGGGAGTGTCGCTCTCCGAGCTGTTCTCTCAATTAGGTACACACCATATAAGGTACACACCATATAAGGTACACACCATATAAGGCGACAGCCGGAAGCTGTCAGAATACAACTTCCGGACCGCTTGTCAAAATAAAATACATTTTGGGGGGAAACTAAATAATGACAAAAATAATAGTTGTAGCAGCAGCTACACTCCCACCAAATCAACCTTGATTTTCACCTTCATTTTAATAAAAAACAAATGACCTTGACCTTTGACACTTCTGCCTTAAGCAGTCAAACAAGTGTTTCTCTTTTTACAAACAGAACCTTGTACCTTATGTGCAACAAAACGAAAACAAGATTAACCTTGCCAACCTTGTGGCTTCAATTAAATACTTTGACCTTTTTACTTAGGGTTGAGACCATTGACCTGATCAACTCAATAAGCAATGGCTTTTACGGTTTCCCAATCCAAGACCTCGGTCAGGCGGCCTCACAATTTTGCCCTTTCCCACCTTGACATGTTCCTCGGGGTCGTTTTTTCCTTTGCTCTTTGAGCTTTGTCATTTTCTTTGTTTTTACATCTTCATTTGAGGACGATGACCGTCTCCTCCTTTTCCTCTTGATGTTCTCCTTCTCATCTCTGTCTACTTGAATCTTCCCTTGTACCATTGTGGAACCTTTAGTTGCTGTGTTCCTTGCAGTCACAGGCTTATCCTTACTACAAGCTTCAATGTTCTTGGGGTTCTTTTTAACATCAGCTTGCAATAATGGTCCAGTTGCTTTCTTTCCCTCTATGGCATCAGCCTTCTTGTTGAGGTTGAAAGTACCTGAAGCACCGGTAACCTGGAAACCAGGGTCTCTCACTTGTTTGCTCACTTGAGCTTCTTGTTGCCTTTTCTTTTCTTTCTCTTATCGTTTTCACAAAATACATGCTGTTTTTTTTAGAAACATAGTTATGGGCATTTTAGTAAAAGAGACACGTCCCCAAAATAATCATATTTGAACTGGGGACCCCCATTTTGTTTGACTCAGTTCCACAGATAAATATTGTGAAAATAGCAGATCTACAAGCACTCTGTCTGTCTGTCTGTCTGTCTGTCTGTCTGTCTGTCTGTCTGTCTCTCTCTCTCTCTCACACAGTGGTTCTCTAACTTCACAAACATTACAACTCTGAGAGTGCACAATTGGAACCGGACCTGAATCAGTAATCTATGGCAGTGGTTCTCAACCTTTTCAGGCCGTGACCCCCCAAAATAATCATATTTGAACTGGGGACCCCCATTTTGTTTGACTCGGTTCCACAGATACATATTGTGAAAATAGCAGATCTACAAGCTCCGTTGTGGTCCCGACCCACAGGTTGAGAACCACTGATCAAGCGGTGACGTCAGAGCCTGCAAATTCCATTTGCAGCCAGATTTAGCGAGAGAAATAAGCAACCAGGTCTATGAAAACAAGCCCAAAACAAAATAAGATATTTACTACTATCTCTAACTAACTAAAGTTGACTAGTCCACACCACATAGCAATTCAAATATTTGGAAAATAGCCGATCTACAAGCTCAGAGGTTGTGAGCTTGTAGATCGTCTATTTTCATTCACACAGCAGTGTGCAGTAGGCACACACACACACACACACACACACACACACACACACACACACACACACACACACACACACACACACACACACACACAAACATACCTCCACAGATCTGTCCATTGAATAGGTAGAATTAAAACACCATCCATGGCACAGATCACTCTCAGAATCGCAATTTCACCGTCTGTCGAGGGACAACGGCGACGACGGGGGAGGGGGTCGACGGGAATGTTCGTTTCGGCGAGGGTTGATGCGGGGTTGTGGGCTCGAGCCGATCCACAAGCTGTTTGTTTTGTGTCGCCCATCTCCTCTGACACAAGAGGGGTGATACTACAGTTTGCAGACTTACAGTCTTGTTGTCGCTCGGCTCGGATCAGCGGGCCGGCTTGATGGACTTTCGCACCGCCAACATTATAGTTTTCTGCTCCTGCGCCTGAGGAAAAGTTAGTCGCCCGCGTGCGTGTGCACATACGAGCACCAGCGCGAGAATGTCACGCGAACGCGCCTGCCTCCGCCTCTCACTTCTCACGGGCAGATCCTCTCTCCCAGAGCCAGAATGTGGTTTCGGTTTGTAAACATGCGGACCCTGACGTTACCCGCGGCCGCGCGGCTTATTAACGTGTTTGGTGTGATCACGTGACCGGATCACGTGATCACTTTTCAACTTCTCTTTCATCTACATGAAAAATATTAACCCACGAGCTGCTGGAGGGTCCAATTTAACGTAAACCACTGAAAAGACCGATCCCGTAGATCTATGGGATCGGCAGGGAATGTGTTAATGGGTTAAAGGAACACTTCACC
Source organism: Gymnoscopelus braueri (assembly GCF_963280865.1). Classification (NCBI taxonomy): domain Eukaryota; kingdom Metazoa; phylum Chordata; class Actinopteri; order Myctophiformes; family Myctophidae; genus Gymnoscopelus; species Gymnoscopelus braueri. The sequence continues at coordinate 3,636,616 of NC_137605.1, forward strand.
CATTTTCAAATGGTTTGGTCCTCAAAAAAATACTTTGTTACAAGTAAAAGGCCTTAGTAGAGGCCCTAGGAGGGGTCCACACGCGACTGCTTATTTTTTTTTCTAGTTTTGATTTTTGGCATCCATAGGACCTCTAATATTGGGATTTTGATGATCCCAAGAAAAAGAGTGGTCCCAAGTGTGTTTTTTTCAATGTTTTATTACCCCTATGAGACCTGGGAGATGGCTGGCTGGAACGCCGGCGAGAGTGTCTTTCGGAGACTGTGGAACACTGAAATGTAGACGTAGCCCAAAGATAGAGATACCATTTGATTCCAGACAACCTCAGGTTTCCAATGAGACCAACCTTTTCATGCTACCTTGTCGGGAAGGGGGCTAAATACCTAATGATTCAAAGTTAAGACAACATTTTGGCGAGGGAAAAACGACCATCACCATTTTCCAAATGGTCCCTTGAGCTGTCACCTCAATATATGTGAATGGAAATGGGTTAAATGGATACCTACAAGCCTCCCCTGTACAGACATGTCAAATTTATGCCAATCTCATGCAGTTTTGGGCAAGAACCATGCAGTGTTTTGCATGCAGTACAAATATGTAATTTCCGCCTATTGTAAAAAGGAGACCACTTTACTGCATCTATAGCTGTATGAGACCACTGTACTGTATCTATAGCTGCATGAGACCACTGAACTGTATCTATAGCTGTATGAGACCACTGTACTGTATCTATAGCTGCATGAGACCACTGTACTGTATCTATAGCTGCATGAGACCACTGTACTGTATCTATAGCTGCATGAGACCACTGTACTGCATCTATAGCTGCATGAGACCACTGTACTGCATCTATAGCTACATGAGACCACTGTAATGTATCTATAGCTGTATGAGACCACTGTACTGTATCTATAGCTGCATGAGACCACTGTGCTGTATCTATAGCTGCATGAGACCACTGTACTGTATCTATAGCTGCATGAGACCACTGTACTGTATCTAGACCACTGTGCTGAATCTATAAACCACTGTACTGCATATATAGACCATTGTAGGCCTACTGCATTTATAGACCACATACATTGACCACTGTACTGTATCTAATATAGACCACTATACTGCAACTCAACACAACTTAAATCATTTATTTATAAAGCACATTTAACATGACCAGGTCACCCAAAGTGCTGCACAGGTCGCTACGAAGGCTCGGTAGATGCAGTACAGTGGTCCACAGATGCACTAGAGTAGTCTACAGATGCACTCGAGTGGTCTACAGATGCATTATAGGTGTCCACAGTGGTCTACAGATCACGACAGTGGTCTACAGATGCACTAGAGGGGTCTACAGATCACAACAGTGGTCTACAGATGTAGTATAGGGGTCTAAAGATGCACTAGAGTGGTCTACAGATGCACTAGAGTGGTCTATAGATGCACTAGAGTGGTCTATAGATGCACGACAGTGGTCTACAGATGCACTAGAGTGGTCTACAGATGCACGACAGTGGTCTACAGACACACTAGAGTGATCTACAGATGCACTAGAGTGGTCTACAGACACACTAGAGTGGTCTACAGACTACAGACGCACTAGAGTGATCTACAGATGCACTAGAGTGGTCTACAGATGCACTAGAGTGGTCTACAGATGCACAACAGTGGTCTACAGACACACTAGAGTGGTCTACAGACAAACTAGAGTGATCTACAGACGCACTAGAGTGGTCTACAGACACACTAGAGTGGTCTACAGATGCACGATAGTGGTCTACAGACACACTAGAGTGGTCTACAGACACATTGTAGTGCATATGTAGACCATGTACTGCATCTGTAGACCACTCTAGTGCATCTGTAGACCACTCTAGTGCGTCTGTAGATCACTCTAGTTCGTCTGTAGACCACTCTAGTATGTCTTTAGACCACTGTTGTGCATCTGTAGACCACTCTAGTGCATCTGTAGACCACTCTAGTGTGTCTGTAGACCACTGTCGTGCATCTGTAGACCACTCTAGTGCATCTGTAGACCACTCTAGTGCACCTGTAGACCACTGTCGTGCATCTATAGACCACTCTAGTGCATCTGTAGACCACTCTAGTGCATCTGTAGACCACTGTCGTGCATCTATAGACCACTCTAGTGCATCTGTAGACCACTCTAGTGCATCTGTAGACCACTCTAGTGCATCTGTAGACCACTGTCGTGCATCTATAGACCACTCTAGTGCATCTGTAGACCACTCTAGTGCATCTGTAGACCACTGTCGTGCATCTATAGACCACTCTAGTGCATCTGTAGACCACTCTAGTGCATCTGTAGACCACTCTAGTGCACCTGTAGACCACTGTCGTGCATCTATAGACCACTCTAGTGCATCTGTAGACCACTCTAGTGCATCTGTAGACCACTGTCGTGCATCTATAGACCACTCTAGTGCATCTGTAGACCACTCTAGTGCATCTGTAGACCACTCTAGTGCATCTGTAGACCACTGTCGTGCATCTATAGACCACTCTAGTGCATCTGTAGACCACTCTAGTGCATCTGTAGACCACTCTAGTGCATCTGTAGACCACTGTCGTGCATCTATAGACCACTCTAGTGCATCTGTAGACCACTCTAGTGCATCTGTAGACCACTCTAGTGCATCTGTAGACCACTCTAGTGCATCTTTAGACCCCTATACTGCATCTGTAGACCACTGTTGTGATATGTAGACCCCTCTAGTGCATCTGTAGACCACTGTCGTGATCTGTAGACCACTGTGGACACCTATAATGCATCTGTAGACCACTCAAGTGCATCTGTAGACTACTCTAGTGCATCTGTGGACCACTGTACTGCATCTACCGAGCCTTCGTGGCGACCTGTGCAGCACTTTGGGTGACCTGGTCATGTTAAATGTGCTTTATAAATAAATGTTTTAAGTTGTGTTGAGTTGCAGTATAGTGGTCTATATTAGATACAGTTCAGTGGTCAATGTATGTGGTCTATAAATGCAGTACAATGGTCTATATGCAGTACAGTGGTTTATAGATTCAGCACAGTGGTCTAGATACAGTACAGTGGTCTCATGCAGCTATAGATACAGTACAGTGGTCTCATACAGCTATAGATACATTACAGTGGTCTCATGTAGCTATAGATGCAGTACAGTGGTCTCATGCAGCTATAGATACAGTACAGTGGTCTCATGCAGCTATACAGTACAGTGGTCTCATACAGCTATAGATACAGTTCAGTGGTCTCATGCAGCT
>NC_137605.1:3644876-3847376 GCF_963280865.1 Gymnoscopelus braueri
AGAAAAAAAGTCATTTTGATGGTGAAATACCTTTTAAGCACTTACTTAATAGTGAAAATAGCTGATCTACAAGTTCACAACGCCATGTGATACACGTCGAGATTGTAGATCTGCTATTGTCACTATTTTGTAAAAGTTGAAAAGGTATTACGTATTATTTTATTTTTTTTAAATTAATTTGTTTTGAACCCCTCCCCCCCCCCCACACACATTCTTTTTTTTTACATTGTAGGAAATGTAAGAATAAAACTATAAATATACATATATTGACTTGTGACTCATACAAACTGGGGGTTGCGACCCCAGAATGGGTCCCGACCCACTGTCTGGTAAACATTGACGTAAGTCACATTCAGATACTAATTCATTTACATCAACTTAATGTACTGAACTGTAGACAGACAGACAGACAGACAGACAGACAGACAGACAGACAGACAGACAGACAGACAGACAGACAGACAGACAGACAGACAGACAGACAGACAGACAGACACACAGACAGTCAGACAGACAGACAGGATGTCCATGTGTAGTGTAATGTATTGTAAATTAGTGTTCTCTCTCACGCACGCACGCACGCGTGCGCACACACACACACACACACACACACACACACACACACACACACACACACACACACACACACACACACACACACACACACACACACACACACACACACACACACACACACACACACACACATTTAATGAACACACAACATAATGTTGTTTTATTGTATTTTTCTATATATTCTATTTACACTGTTTTTGCTTTGTTGCTTTTATTATGGCTTTTTGATCTAATTATATTTGTATTCACTGTAGAGGTTTAATACAATAATATCACTGTGTGTAATGTTGTCACAGTCGGTAGAGCTGTCGCCTCACAGCTAGAAGGCCCTGGGTTCGATTCCCGACGGGGACGCTGGGGGCGTGTCTTCTCCTCCGCGTCATCAGCGCCCATACCCTAGGTGGGGTCACTCTGTGTGGAGTTTACATGTTCTCCCTGTGTCTCCTAGGGTAGTTAATACCCTCACAAAAACATGCAGTAATCCTGGTCACTATACCGCCTCCCCCTGGTCAGCCGGGGCGCCTGATGGAGGGGAAAGGAACTGGTTGGAATAACGTGTTCCTTCCACGTGCTACGTCCTACCGGGGAAACTCCCCCCTGTCAGGTGACAAGAAGGTCATTTGGCTCTCATGCATTGAAGGAGGCGTGAGCTCGGCCCTGGCCTCCCTAGGCTGGCGAGGGGAGTGTAGTGCACAGGATCACTTAGAAAATTGGCACCGGGTGAAAAATAAGGGTTACAAAATCGTGGGATAAAAAATAATAAAAAACACCTTGACTGTTACAGTGATTCATTCATAACTTACAGGATTGTAAACCATCTTTTTATGACCTTGTAAACTGAGCAGTGGAAGCTTTCTGCTTTGGCAATGTAAACGTATGTTATCTCATGCCAATAAAGCCCTTTGAATTGAATTGAATTGGAAGCATTTAATAAAACTTTACTTGACAATAGTATTACTCGAGTCTATTTTAATGAGCTGTCAGGCTGACAAACTGTTAACTGTAAAGTTACTGCAACATTCAGCAGGTATTCTAACCGTTACTGTAATAGATTAGAGAGGTGTTTGGTTGCCACCGTGTGGCTTTAACATGCAACTGCAGCTATGTTACTTTGATGTTTCACAGAGTGTGCACATGGCCAGCCTCACTGCAGCATCACGCTGTCTGTATCCTGAATGTAGTGCAGTGATGGAAAGTAACTAAGTACATTTACTTAAGTACTGTACTTAAGTACAATTTTGAGGTGTTTGTACTTTACTTGAGTATTTCCAATTTCCAATACTTTTACTTCTACTCCACTACATCTCAGAGGCAAATAGTGTACTTTTACTCCACTACAATTATTTGAGAACATTAGTTACTAGTTACTTTTCAGATATAAATTATGATATTATGAAACATACATTAACCCCTTTAAACCTATTTTATACATACATACATTTGAAAATAGCCGATCTACAAGCTCACAACGTGTCGCATTGCGACGCGTTGTGAGCTTGTAGATCTGCTATTTTCAAATATGTAGTACTTTTACTTTTGGTACTTTAAGTACATTTTGATGCCAATACTTTTGCACTTTTACTCAAGTACATTTTTTATTCTGGACGTTTACTTGTAACAGAGTATTTTTATATTGCAGTAGTGGTACTTTTACTTAAGTAAAGAATTTGAGTATTTTTTCCACCACTGGTCAGGGGTTAGGGGTCAGGGGTCAACACTGGTCAGGGGTCAGAATAGACACACCAGTTTGGTATTAAATGTCTTTAGCAGGTTTCGTTCAATTTCGACCCCTCTGTCACATGGCACTATTTTTTGTGTCATATATTGTGTGCGTGAGTAGGCTGCCGCGGCGCAGTGATTCTGGACACAAACATTAGTACCATGTGACAGAGGGGTCGAAATTGAACGAAACCTGCTCTATATGGTAGAAATAGGTCAACAATACAAATGACGCTAGTTTTTAAAATTAATTTATTTTTAATGAGCGGCCCCCACCAAATCTACTAATCTACCGGAACTACTTCATATTTATCAGAACCGGACCATAACTCTGACCACGGGACTCTGGCAATCAATTAATACCTTTGCAACCACTACATTAATGGTAAGTATTTCCTACAGAAAATACTCAAAAAATCAGAACTAACCCTTTAAAGGTCATTAAATTGTGAAAACAATGTTGCACATTAAGCTCATCTTCTGGGGACCCCCCGCCCCTCCAAAAAAAATCATGTGGGGACCCCCAGTTTGGGAGCAACTGTAGTACACCATGACTCACCAGTAGAGACGGGACCATATGAAAATGACATGTCACCATTATTGTGGCCAAAATGAGTGCGATTAACGATATTATCGCGAGAATCAAAATATGCTTCAAACTTAAAATGCCACTTTTGTTAAACCACTTGGACCCCCAGCATCCCTGTTCTGGGGGGGAACGTTCGGCAAAAATAGCCGATGTACAAGCTCACAATGCGTTGTGAGCTTGCAGACCTGCTATTTTTGGCAAATCGATTGGTATAGAGTGAAACAAGAGCGCTGCGTATGTTACGGCCTCCAAACAATTCAACAAAACAGTGGCTCAAATTGGAGACCCCAACATGAGGATGGACACCACAAAAGATTGGCAAAGTTTAAATAGCTTTTATTCACTTCCCAAAACAAAAATTAAGCGTTGAGGAACAAACATAACGAGAAGTACTTTACCAAAACTGGAATCGGGAAACCAGACAGGGGGCCTGGAGATGACGGTCAAACTAAATAGAATGGAGAAGCTGCTCCCCCCTCCCTAAATGACAAAACAAAGTTCTACTAAACTAAAAGCTAAAAGAAAAAAATCACACCCTGTGTGAAGTGGGCGGTGTCTTGCTAGCTAATCACAATACTGAATGGAGTCAACCAATCATGTACAAAAAATAAATACATTTATGATGGAAGAAACCATAACTTGAAAAAAACTAATTTTTTTTTTTCTTCAAGTTATGGTTTCTTATATAGGGCTATGCACATGTGTCATGTGACACTGGCCAATCACAGTCCTGAATAGACTGTGATTGGCCAATCACGGTGCAGGGTTAGGCGGGGTACATTTTTGTACATTTTTGGCCAATGCACATTCCTGCATATTGTACAAATATCCAAACCTCACTTATAGGGGCGGTTTCACCGCCCAAAAATAGAACTAACGGCCATCCCCAGGCCAAACTAAAATAAATAAGTAACTTAAGGTAGGGTAAGGGATTTACTTTGGTTAAAATAAGTGTTAAATAGCTCTATATTGTGATAGTACTCATTGCTATAGAGTGTTTGTTCAGTAACAGGAGTCTCCCATGTCTCTCCAGCTCTTTATTAAACAGAAAATGCATTTTCAGTGCTGTCTCCTGATTGGCTTAAATGTTGTCACCTACCTGAGAATGTACTATATTGTGTTTACTAAAGAGCTGGAGAGACCCCTGTGACCGAACAAACGCTCTGTAGCAATGATTACTATCAGAATATAGTACTTTAACCTTTTAACAAAAAAATGTAAGATTACCACAAAATATCACTTACCCTGTATACCTTTAAAGAAAAGGCTTTCTAGCCTAAATAATCAATGGTGTGAGATTCGAGGCTGTTGCTGGGTCTGTGTCTGGAGTGGAACTGAAACTGGCTTTTATAGAGGCTGGTAATTGGGGCGGCAGCAATCTCAGATCTGCTGCAGCCGTGCCAGCCTGGGTGAGAGGAGAGACAGTGAGGGTTATGACCTCTACACACTGTACGATATTTGACCCGATTTGGCTCTCGGGGATAGTTTTTGGTGATCGCCGAGAAAACCACCGATCTCAGTCCAGATCGGGCGTTCCTCGGCGAGGTGTTGATCGCGCAGTGTGTAAGGTACTCCGAGAAGAAACACCCCGATAAATTGCGCTTGGCGAGCGGTTCCCGATAATTTTTACTTTTCTAGCATGTTGGATATTTGGGCTTGTCGGATCCGATGAGAGCCGTGCTACAGCCAATCAGAGCTCAGTACCAGCCAGCGAGGTAGCTGGTGGGAAAACTATAATTTATTATCAGCATGATTCACTGTTGAGTCTAATACAACAGAGACGCACCGTGGCTAGTCCTCCCGCATAGAACCGCAATATTACCGTACAGACAGTCCAGTCCTGTATTAGTTTAAACATGATAAACAGATTGATAGAGTGAGCGAGCCTGCACGACGATGGGGCTGTTTATTATTAGAGAGACGAATAGGGCTATTAAACAGAGAGAGAGAGAGCTGTGTGTGTGTGTGTGTGTGTGTGTGTGTGTGTGTGTGTGTGTGTGTGTGTGTGTGTGTGTGTGTGTGTGTGTGTGACGCACGTATCTCTGAACAGTATTGCCAGGTTTTGCACGAGAAATAAGCAACCAGGTCTATGAAAACAAGCCCAACAAAAGCGACTATAGGCTGCATGAGCACTTTAAACCTATATCAACCAATCAATCGTGCGAGAATCACAACGATATATTTAGCCCGACTCGTGCAATGTGAAATCCTTAACGATCTGTTCACTCGCCGACCATTTCAAATATCGAACAGTGTGTAGAGGTCTTAAGTCAGTGATTGAGTGAATGCGTACCAAATGCGTTCTTTTTATTTCTTTTTCATCCCACGATTTTGTAACCCCTTTTCACCCGGTGGCAATTTTCTAAGTGATCCTGGGATCTACACTCCCCCCACCAGCCTAGGGAGCCCAGGGCCGAGCTCATGCCTCCTTCAATGCATGAGAGCCAACTGACCTTCTTGTCACCTGACAGGGGGGAGTTTCCCCGGTTGGACGTAGCGCATGGAAGGAACAACCAGTTCCCTTCTCCTCCATCAGGCGCCCCGGCTGACCAGGGGGAGGCGGTATAGCGACCAGGATTACTACATGTTTTTGTGAGGGTATTAACTACCCTAGGAGACACGGGGAGAACATGCAAACTCCATACAGAGAGGCCCTTTCGCCAACCCCACCTAGGGTATGGGCGCTGATGACGCGGAGGTGTAGACACGCCCCCAGCGCCCACAGCGTCCCCGGCGGGAATCGAACCCAGGACCTTCTAGCTGTGAGGCACCAACTCGCATCGTTCCTGAGTCGGCCAGTTTCGGTTTATAACTGTGCTAAAGGGTATTGTACTGGCAGAGGCTTAATTTCTGAAAAAAACTAAGCGGTGGCAAAATGAATGACCACTTAAACCATATTTGAAAAATAGCTAAAATAATGAATCTTCTGAGCTTGTAGATCCATTATTTTCACTAGGTAGGTAGGTAGGTACTCTATTCATCCCAAAGGGGAAATTAAGGTGTTACAGTAGCTGTCATAGAGACATAATAAAAACACATCATTAAAAAAAAACATCTAAAATAGGCATCTAAGAACAGCAACCTGGCTTGAATTCAACATCCCCTCCATCCTAATCAGCCCAATCAAGCCAACCAGATGAGGAGTTGTACAGTCTTATTGCTGCAGGCAGAACAGATCTCCTATAGCGCTCCTTCTCACAACGTGGGATTAATAGTCTGTTGCTGAAGGAGCTTTTCTGCCACAGTGTCAGTGGCCTTGTGGTTAGAGTGTCCGCCATGAGACTGGGAGGTCGGGGTTCGATCCCCGGCCGGGTCATACCAAAGACTCTAATATGGGATCCAGTGCCTCCCTGCTTGGCAATCAGCATCAAGGGTTGGATTGGGGTAATTCTCTGTGACGTACTAGCGTCATGCCCAGGGGGTGTACTTCAAGATGCCTCACGCTAAGGAAACAGGAAATAGGCTCCTGACCTACGCACCTCAGGGCTCGGCAAGGCTTACAGTGTCATGTAGGGGGTGAGAGGGATTGCCAATGATGGCCAGGAGCTTAGTCTTCATCCAGGTTGAAACAAACATGGTTGCAGACAAGAAAGTCCATACTGTAACTTGTATGTCACATGTAGATATACAGTAGATTGAGATGCTCTCAGTGCCGATCTAAAAACAGTGAATCTGCTCATAATATCCACAAAATAACAAAAATTCGAGTTTGAGTGAATACGTTTTTCACACTTTTAGAGCATATCTGTGGTCATAATATGGACATACCTAGATATACATTTTTGTGTATTTTTATATCGAAAGGCCAATCTTAATTACTTCCTGAACACAAATGTACTGCGTGATGACATAGCATACCTACTCTTATGAATATAAATGAAACTTGATTTTCATTCACATTCATCCGTTCACCGTCCACCGTTCCATAGCCTGAAGGGATGAGAAATTAGGTTGCAATGCCCTCCTCTGAAAAACAGAGTGAGTAGACATACATTTTACCATATTATAATGGGGATTGGTGAGCACCATTTCACATAAATGTGTATTTGACAATTCCCCTAAATATTATTGAATACTATTTTCAATCGCAACATGACGTAGAATCCGGAAATGAATTTATCTCTTAGTATTTTACCCTTAATAAATGCTGTTTCTGACCATGTGTTGTTGCATTCCAAACAAGGGAACCAGGAGACCTGGTACTGCCAGACCCCTAGTGGTTGAAATCTGAATGGCCGGACTTCGCATGACGTGTGTGCAGAGGAAAAGAGGAAAAAAGAGGAAAAAGAGGAAAAAGAGGGACAGACCGACCGACCGACCGACAAAGCCTCATGTAGGCCGATCCCCTGGGTCTGGCAAATATCTGCTGGCGCTAATAATTTGTTTCCCCATCCCTACTATGACAAACATAATGACACAGAACTACATACCATCAGGTGCCGCCAAAATAAGACTACTGGAATGAATGCTGCCCAGTATCTTTACATAAATACGTGTCCACTGTCAACAGGCATCCACTTCCCTGATTGGCCAACCTTACCCAACCCATCGGCTTTGTGGATTGGCCAGATTGTGCGTGTCGTTTGTGCGGTGTTAAATAAGTGCTAGCATGCGCGGTGGGACTCAACTCATTTACACAACTGGACTTTAACATTCATCTGTTTGTTTCTGCTTTATGAGATGTTGCGCTTCACAGTGTATCTGAACGGAGGACTACATAACAACAATGGTGCTTCTATTGCAGTGGGGAACAAAGTGTACTGCTTTGGATGTAACCGTTTCGGAAAGGAGTACGTCACCCATGATCAGATTAGTGTGAGTATCTTCAACACAGTGGCCCTCATTTATCAACGCGGTGCAGCCCGAATAATGAGCGTACGGCGAGATCACCGCACCTTTCGGCATTTATCAATATATCCTGACGTGGGCTTCATCCTACTTTATGCTGAAATCTCACGTCTGGTCGAGACCAGTTGTTGACGTTGGCTGCGCCCGTTTATTCCATTGTAGACCTGCAGAGCAACATTGTCTGACTGTCTGACAGGCATCTGGACACATAATCCACTCATAAATTGTATATTGTGACGACCCATCCTATTGTGTGTAGTGTTGCTGTGAGTTCTAATGGTTTTCTGTTTCTGTGTAGGAGGAGGGGACCAGCCTGCAGGGGTGTGCCTAGACGACGAGGCACACCTGACTCCAATCACCTGCTGGAGTATTTAAGCAGGCTGGTCAGGGCCATTCTGTCTCTCTCCCCTACACAGGAAACATTGTTTGCTTTTGGTTCCTTTTGAGTTTAGTTCTACCTTGTTTCTGCACCTTGCACATACACTACATTTTCACACATCCATACATGCACTACACTACTGATACCACTGACTATACACACCCCATTCTACTTAAGTATAACTTTTTGGTTCTTTTAGTTATTAATAAATACATTTAAAGTTAACTCTGTGTGTCGTCTCCCATGTTTGTCATGATGTGATTCAGTTCATGACAAGATGGGGGCTCGTCACTTTTTAACCTAAATTAGTGATAATTAAACTTAAGCGTTTTCTATCACACAATTAAGTTTGTTATTTAGGTTTTGTTGGGGTTTGTTCTTAAGTTGAACAAATTGGGTTGGGAGACACACACAGTTTGTATTTTGGTTGGGGGGGAGAGAGCATTAAGGAACTCATTTTTTCTTAGTGCAGGTTTTTTTGAAGTTAAGTGAGTGGTGAAGTCCTTGGGGTTCCAACTTCCGGTAGATTTTAACGGTGGTTCTCCATATGGGAATCTCTGTGTTTTTTTTTGGTTTAGACTGTGTTCCACAAAAGATGGGATGGAGTGGTACCACTGAGATGCCTTGTCGGAATGGGGGACTCAGGAGGGCCACTGAAGACTAGGGGTGAGCGAGTTAGTCAGTTTGTGGTAGGCAGGTTAGATAGGGGAGTTGGGCTCCGGGGTCTTGTTCCATTGTTTTGTTGAAACCTTTGCACACTTTTTTTGAAAAAATGAGTTTGGTCGAGGAATTTATTAAGGCTCCCTCTGTGGAGCTTCTAGATAAATGCACAAAAGAACAACTGTTAAACATCGCAGAACACTACAAAATTGAGATCCGTGACAAGCGGTTAAAATTTAGGGTCAAGATATTTCTCATGGACAGCTTGGTGACACAGGACGTATTACCGGAGGAGGAGGTGCAGCTATTGGATGACGAGGAAGATGGTAAAACATTTTCATTTTCTGCTAGGCAGTTAACGTTTCAACAACAAAAGGAATTGCTGGAAATTAAGCTGGAACATGAGAAGGAGATTGAAAAAATGAGACAAAAGACTGAATTGCTAAAGTTGGAATTGGAGCAGGAGAAGTTAAAATTGAGTGTTAGTGAAGCAAAGCAGTTTAATGTAGGATCTAATTTGAAATTGCTTCCCAAGTTTTCAGAGACGGATCCAGATTTGTTTTTTTCCCTGTTTGAGCGTGTGGCAGACGCCAGGGGCTGGACTGATGGTGAGCGCACTCTACTACTCCAATGTGTTTTCACAGGTAAGGCCCAGGAGGCCTATGCTTCTTTGACAATAGCAGAAAGTAAAAGATATGAAGTGGTAAAAAGTACAGTGCTGCGGGCATATGAATTAGTACCAGAAGCTTATCGACAACGTTTTAGGAATTGGAGGAAAAATGACCAGCAAACGTATGTTGAATTTGTAAGAGATATGTTGGTCCAGTTTAACAGATGGTGTGTTGCATCAGAGGTTAAAACATTCAAAGAGCTTTGTGATCTGCTAACTCTGGAACAATTAAAAACCTGTGTACCCGCTAATATTGCTACATACATAACCGAGAGAAAAGTTAAGACACCCCAAGAAGCAGCCATCTTGGCTGATGAATACGGTTTAATACACAAAAGTGTAGTTGGTGGTGTCTATACGCATCAGACCGGTGGTCCAGTGTTTATAGGAAAACGCTTTGGGGGGCTGGGGGATTCAAGGTTTTCTGAGTTTGAAGATGGTTCAGGGAAACAGGATGAGTCTAATGTTTGTAATTTTTGCCATAAAAGCGGACACTGGAAAAAGGATTGTTTTGCTCTTAAAGCTAGAGAGAAGCTGTTAAGTGGTGCACCAATCAAACCGGCCGCTTTGGCTGCATCTGCCATTCCCTCACCTCAGCTAAATGTTGAGATGGAAAGTGTTTCGAACATCAGGTGTTCCACTGGGTGTGACTCTGAGTATTCAGCATTCATTTCGGAGGGTTATGTAGCACTACCTGGTATGAAGGCAGTAAGAGTTAACATCTTGAGAGATACAGGTGCATTACATACTTTTATTCGTCAAGACGTAATGCCATTTTACTCAGGTTCAGAGACAGGAGATTTCATGTTGATGCGAGGTATGGGTATGCAGATCATTCCCGTACCGCTCCATAGAATGACCATAGTCTGCGGGTTGGTTAGTGGGGAGGTGGTGGTTGGAGTGCGTCCTGAATTACCAGTGGAAGGGGTTGACATAATCCTGGGTAATGATTTGGCAGGGGATAAAGTGTGGCCTAAAGGAAAAGCTAGGCTGTGTCATGTGAGTCTGTTGAAACCATACGGTTCTCAAATGTCGGCGTCCCAAAGCTCCAGTGACGTCCCTTACGTTGAGCCTTCATTGTGCACGGGCACGGTGGGCGGTTCTTCGGCGGGGGAGGTTAATGGAGGGGGAGATTGGCCGGCAGATGAGAATGGGATTCCAGTGCGGGTAAACAACGCTGAGGCATTAAAAGCTTTACCCAAAGTACTTGGACCGCTGGCTGAGAAAAAAAGGAAGGAGTGGGTTTCGATGGTTAATGGCTATACGTTGCTATTTGCAGACACACCATCACAGACACAGCTGATAGAGCATGATATTGGAGAGGTAAAACGAGCCCAACTGGATAAGGAGGTTAGGTACATGCTGGATAACAATTTGGCAGAACCCTCAAATGGCAGTTGGGCCTCTGTGTCTCGTTTGGGTAAAAAGCCTGATTCAATTTTTCGACCTTGCACAGACTTAAGGAAAGTCAACAGTGTTACAAAACCTGACTTGTTCCCTTTACCACGCATGGAAGATTGCCTTAGACCAAGTAGGTTCTGCAGTTGTGGTACCTCTTACTGTTATTCTGAAGTCTAAGGTTTATTTGGTCAGCTAAGGCTGTGTTTTTGTAAAACTGCCAAGTACAGTTATTCGATATTGGTGCCTGTATCCATCTATTTACGCTGCCCATCATCACTCTTAAAACTGTTCCTACAGGTGACTGAGGGGGTGAGTGGGTGGTTGGATGGATGGGTCAGGTATTAGTATGATTAATGAGAACTGTAAAGTTGAATTAAATGTTACGGAGTACCTGGTTGGTCTCCTATCTTATGGGGGGGGGTGTGACGACCCATCCTATTGTGTGTAGTGTTGCTGTGAGTTCTAATGGTTTTCTGTTTCTGTGTAGGAGGAGGGGACCAGCCTGCAGGGGTGTGCCTAGACGACGAGGCACACCTGACTCCAATCACCTGCTGGAGTATTTAAGCAGGCTGGTCAGGGCCATTCTGTCTCTCTCCCCTACACAGGAAACATTGTTTGCTTTTGGTTCCTTTTGAGTTTAGTTCTACCTTGTTTCTGCACCTTGCACATACACTACATTTTCACACATCCATACATGCACTACACTACTGATACCACTGACTATACACACCCCATTCTACTTAAGTATAACTTTTTGGTTCTTTTAGTTATTAATAAATACATTTAAAGTTAACTCTGTGTGTCGTCTCCCATGTTTGTCATGATGTGATTCAGTTCATGACAATATCTACACTAATAAATAATCCATGTGAAAATATAACATTTTATAAAGTAATTTAAACAAACTGCTTTAACAGTCATGTAGATAAGATTGTAGATCTGGCTGCATTGAAAATAGCAGATGTACAAGCTCACAAGCCAGCATCGCATCGCGACGCGTTGTGAGCTTGTAGATCTGCTATTTTCAAAATATACAGCGCTTCTGCGAGGGCACTCTCGGGAGTTTAGCGGCGCTGCTGTTATATTTTCATGGCCACCGGGAGATCAGACATTTAACCCATGGTCCCTCACACACCAGCCTTCATTCATTAATGTTCTCTCCAGGCTATCTCTCATTAATGCGGAGCGGGACGGGACTCGCCCGTCCGACGGTCCGAGTCTCACTGCGAAATGGGAATAGCCTACATGACGGCTTTATTTTAGTGTAACTCAAACGCGCACTGCTCGGTATGGGTTAAATCAATTAATATACAAACTTATTCCATTCATGGCGATGTGATTGGTATCATAATATGTCATTCATGTAGGCTACAAGCCTATACGTGATTGTACCACTACGGTACGGATTAGCCTACATGAGAAACACAGCTGGGCGGGCGGGCGGGCGCGTGTGTGTGTGTGTGTGTGTGTGTGTGTGTGTGAGAGAGAGAGAGAGAGAGGGGCGTGTGCGTGTGCATGAGTGGCGAGGCGATCGGGGGAAACTATTTCTTATTGGCTTTTCATGTCTTTGGTCGTATTCTGGTTCGTCTTCATGTCGTAAAATCGGGGCGTTTTGAGAATATTTAAGGGCGTGTTATTTAAATGACGCTCGTTTTCAGACGTGAGATTTATCAAAGCTCCGACCTGATGTACGCTAGGATCGGCTGTATAGGATCCTTTGATAAATGTGACTTCGACGTTGGTGTACGGCCGAATTTATGGAAAAATATACGCAGGTTTATACGCTGCGTTGATAAATGAGGGCCAGTGTCTTTACGCTGGATGAAGTTGCCTCCGGTGACAACTGGAAGAGGAGAGCGTCTGCCTGAGGTTCCCCCACTGTGCTGCGGGCACACAGCTGTGCTGATAGAGGGTATCGCCTACATCTGGGGGGGTAATGATGAGCAAACAAATAAATACATTTTACGACGTGGTTTATGCACTTGACGTCGACACCCACAGATGGTTCAAGCCCACGGTATCAGGGACCGCTCCAGCACGGAGGTCTGATCACTCAGCCTGTGTCCTCGGAAAGGTCCTGTATATCTATGGAGGGTATCTTTATACAAATTATGTACAAAAGGTATGGTCAGAGACAGGGTCAACATATGATTACAAACCCTCCAGAGACTTAGTGTACAAGCTGGACACCACCACAATGGTCTGGTCTTCAATTAATGCCAGAGGCACTCGGGCATCTGACGTGATATCGCACTCTGCCACCGTCGTCGGGACAAAGATGTTTGTACTTGATGAGGGCAACGGATTTTTCAACAACAGCATCAGAATATTTGACATAGAGACCAACTGCTGGATGAACACACCTTCTGCACAGCCTCCAGAAAAACATATGTTGTATTATTCTTTTGCCTACAATGGAGAGCTGTGCATATTTGCCGTACAAAACTCGAAAAATTATCTGTTGTTCAAGTTCAATCCAGAGACCTTGTCCTGGAAGAAGGTTGAGGCAAAGGGGAAAGGCCCAGGTTCATCTATTACAAGCACACGCTGCTGCATGGTGGGAGATCATATCATCACCTTTGGAGGATTCAACGGAGAAAATCCCTCTGATGAGCTATATATCTTAGATTTAAATCCTAGTCTGAAGACGTTATGCAAGCTAGGAGTTATTCAGGGGGTCATACCTATGTTCCCCGGACCTATGTTCCCCCACTAAGGTTATGGTTAGGGTTAGGTTTAGGTTAGGTCCTATATTCCCCGCTCTCCTAGGAAAGCGGGGAACATAGAACCTGGGGAACATAGAACCTGGGGAACATAGGTACGGTCCCGTTATTCAGTATGGTCTGGAGCAGTCAGAGCTCCCCCATGACACTAGGTGGGAACTGGCAGCCATGACTACCAACAGCAACTGATGACAACAGTCTCCACCAAGGTTATTATAGTTTTTGTTTTCTTTTTTTCTCGATTTTAGTTTTTTTCCCGCGATTTTATCCCGCGATTTTTGTAACCCATTTTCTTTTCACCCGGTGCCAATTTCCTAAGTGATCCTGGGCGCTACACCAGCCCTACACCAGCACTACACCAGTCTCCCACTAGGGAGGCCAGGGCCAAGCTCATGCTTCCTTCAATGCATGAGAGCCAACCTTTTGAGGAACCGACTCAGCTCTAATCCTGGCTAAATTAAGCCAGGATAGGTGGTAAAGCCAGGCTTTAGCTCTAATTCACCTTTTGAGGAACAGGCCCCAGGTTTAGTGCAGCAGCGATGTGAAAATGGCTGTGCATCTTGCGCGATCAACAGGGTTTACTTAAGTAAAAGTATCAATACTGCAATGTAGAAATACTCTATTACAAGTATAAGTCCGGAACGACGCGACACAGTGTGAGCTTGTAGATCGGCTATTAGTAGCCTACAGTACTTGAGTAAAGTACCGTTACTTTACACCATTGATGCGCACCGCATCATACTGCAAGGCAAGCCAGCTGCCAGGCTGATTTGAAAACACCGGCGTGCATTCATGGATTCCTTTGATACCGTTGCCTTCAATGAACGAGGTGAAAGCAAAGCTTTAATCATAAAATGTAGCTCTAAGCGCAAATTCAATAAAGAAGATCTTAAACGCTCCATGTTCGTAGCGCCTCCTCTAAGCTACGTCACCCCCGTTCCCACGCTGTCAAAGATCTTTCCATTCACAATTCTAAGCAAGCGCCATCATCCAATCAGGCGCCACTTCCTATCCGCAGCCAGCCAATCGGCGAACGGGCTCCGTTTATCAAATACCACTGCCTCTGACACGTCACTCTCTTCCCAGGCAGCGACCAAGCAACCCACCTCCATCCCCAGCTCCACCGGCGCTGTCCAAGAGCCAAAGGGAGGTCGATTCTCACACTGCCACCACCGGCGTCTAGACTCCAGGGGGCTCTCTCCTATTCCTAATCCTGCTCGATTAAACGCAAACGGAGTCTAGTCGCCAAATCTTGTACATTTCTATAATAAATGTTCCATTGTTCCAAAGTAGCGTGATCTCTCTTTTATTGAAATGGTCAGTGGTCATTAGGTCTGCTATTATTTCATAAAGTCCACATTTATTTACAAAGAAAACCTTTTGTAACCCATATTACATTAACCCATTGATACCTGGAACGCATCTGTGTCACTTTAGATGTCTTTGGCTATTCAAAAATAGCAGATCTACAAGCTCATAGCGCGGCACCGAGTGCCGCGCTACGAGCTTGTAGATCTGCTATTTTTGAATTGCTATTTTTTTTTTTTTCAAAAAACTGTTAGGATTTAGATTTTTTTTAAAGAATCGCCTCAGGTCTTAATGGGTTAATACCTCTGCGCATATTTATTATACGCCTCATCCCCGCTCGCGGGAGGGAAGCCGGACGGGGGGAGGGCGATGTTGCTTGTATTCCTACAGGCTGGGGCGGCACCTGTCAGCAGGGAGTGTTGGGTCTGAGGAGTCGGACGCAGGCTCTCGGTGGGGCCGTCCTCCCAGTAGGGGCTCCTCACTGTGAGTCAGGATCCAACAATCTGCAGTGACAACACAGAAATGTGTGAAGCCAGGAATTAATTGGCTGAAATGACTAAATTGGTGAGAAAAAGGGGGTAAAAACGTATTGACACTGACACACATTATTATTTATTTAAATTTTTGTCCCACGATTTTGTAACCCTATTTTTTACACCCAGTGCCAATTGTCTATGTAATCCTGGGCACTACCTTCCCTCTGCCAGCCTAGGGAGCCCAGGGCCGAGCTCATGCCTCCTTCAATGCATGAGAGCCAACTGACCTTCTTGTCACCTGACAGGGGAGAGTTTCCCTGGTTGGACCTAGCGCGTGGAAGGAACACGTTATTCCAACCAGTTCCCTTCCCCTCCATCGGGCGCCGCGGCTGGCCAGGGGGAGGCGGTATAGTGACCAGGATTACTGCATGTTTTTGTGAGGGTACCTACCCTATGAGACACGGGGAGAACATGCAAACTCCACACAGAAAGGCCCTTTCGCCAACCCCACCTAGGGTATGGGCACTGATGACGCGAAGGACCTTCTAGCTGTGAGGCGACAGCACTACCGACTGTGCCACCGTGCCCCACTGACACACATTATTGACAATGCCCTACCCGTCCCGGCCGAGTACGTTTTGGTGGCCAGAAATACGTGAGTCCGACCGTTCCGAGGCCACCGAATTTGACAGGGTAGGTTGAACAAGCATTCTGGTTTTCAAACACCTACATCATAAGTGATGTGATGTCACGCATACAGTACAGTAGCTTAGCAAATATGGACGCCAATTACATTGTCACGTAACTCCTGAGATCACTTGCGTATCATTTTGAGACGATTGATCCCCCCAACATAAGGTTTTTGCATCAAATGGTTACATTTTGAGCATTTGTGGCGCCCCCTATGGATCAAAGTGGATGCTTTTGGGGATTTGTTGAGTAAACCACCCTTGACATGTGATTCAAATTTGGGATTGACTGAACGTTTCGTTCGTGATTTGTGGCCTTATTTGTAAAACGGGCCCATTCCGCTAACTTTGGAAGCCATTTACGGACGAACGGTAATGACTATCAAAATTCCGTTTGGAGATGTGTATCGCATGGGTCCAGAGATCATGTATACCGATTTTTATGAAATTTGGGCAAAATATGTGTAAGACCTTCCCTCTGTGTAAAACCTTCCCTCCAAATCTGGTAGCTATAGCTCAGGGCTACTCAACTTAAGATGGCTCAGGGGCCACTCAGCAAAATACCAAAAGTCCAAGGGGCCGCCATAAAAATGACGGTCCTATTTTGGATTTTTCGATTTTGTAACACACAAGAAAATGTACATTTTGACATCATATTCTTTTCACTGTACCAGTTTATTTTGTGTGTATGTCCAGTGGCATCAGTTCAGCAAAAGCTAAGGTATGGCAAGGTTAGGGTTGCCAACTCCCAGAGATTGAAATAAGGGACACCTATCCTGGGCGCGCGGTCAAACCCCCCCAAAAACCCCAAATGCATAGAAAACTATGCATTATACCTGTAACAATTGACGCACCTGTATGTATGTCTGTCTGTTTGTTTTTGAAAAATGTTTTAGCAACCCATATATTTGAACGGAAATGTATATTTTTATCCTGTGCTTAAAATTATTATTTTTTGACCATGAGGGGGCCGCCAAGACGCTGCGATCGGGCCGCATGCGGCCCGCGGGCCGCGGGTTGAGTAGCGCTGCGTCTAGCTCTTACGGTTTCTGAGAAAAAAATACTTGAATTTGAGTTTTTTCACTTTTCCATTAAAGTGGATGGGGAAATTTTATGCACTAATAAATCAATATCAATTAAACTATTTAACCAATACAAGCGCACGATTCCCGTTCAAGCCGGTCATTTTGACATATGGCACTAAATTGGGGGGAAAATGTGGGAGGAGTAGTGGTTTGAAATAAAGTTTATCTATAAATAAAGTATCACTAGAACTATAGTCTGGTTGCCCTGTTAGGGCAACCACACTAATAATTGTAGAAATAATAAAGTGTGAAGATTACTATAGTCTGGTTGCCTTGTTAGGGCAACCACACTAATTAACTTCAAACTTCGCAGACGCGCTGTGATTGGCTAGCGAGACGCATGATGAAACTAATAATAATGTAAAAAATGTAAGCACGTCACTTCGCAGGACGTGCTGTGATTATTTTTTTCCTTGTGGGTGACAACGTTTTCCTTGAACGCATCCCCGCCTATAGGCAGGTAGGAGGAGGATGGAGAAATGATCTGATTTGCGGCAGACGGGCGAGGGGGTGTTCTTGAGCCCGATTGAAATCACCAGTCACAACGAACGCTGTGTCCGGCTGATTTGTCTCCTGCCTGCTAATTGTGCTGTTCCTCAGGCGCATGTGTAAACATGGCAAATGTCGTTGCATATACTCACTTTTTTTCTTTTTACAAAACAGCATACAACCCCCCCCCCCCCCTCCCAAAATCAACGAATAAATAGCACAACAAAGCAAAACAACAACATAATAGAAAAAAAGGAAATGAATGAAATGCAACAAACATGATATGTTACAGTACGTGCGGAAATTCAGTCAGAAATTCAGTTCAGAGAAAGGAGCACGTTTTCCGGAGGGCGCAAGACGGAGTGAGCAGGAGGCTTCGATGTCGCCGCCCACACTACTAAACTGGTGCTCCCAGCCAGACCATTCTACTGCGCAATTTTTTCTTTCTCGATTTTAGTTAGTTTTACTTCACTTTAAAAGCCAGTTTAGTTCTGCTTTCTGTGCCCCAGAAAAAAACTGTCACATGAATGAATGAATGAATTTTATTTGTATAGCGCTTTTCCAAACAAAGTTACAAAGTGCTTTACATACTTACATGTTAAAAACCGCAAACATCAGCAAGAGAAAAAATTGAATAAGAAAACATAAACAAAAACATAAAAACAAAAAAACAAAAAACATAAAAACATAAAAACGTAAAAAAACAGCATCTAAAGTCAGTCCATAAAACAATCATTAGGAAAAACACTTTATATACAGATGTGTTTTCAAAAGGGATTTAAAAGAACAAGTGTAGCACTGGCCCTTTAAGGAAAGTGCATAAAAAGGGGTGGCCAGGTTTGTGGCCTCCTGTCTAGCCAGAAGCCTGGCTTGAGTGTTTGTGAGAGAGAGACCTGGAGGCATGAGGGGTTACAGACTAAAGCTGGCTCCAGACCAATCCAAATCGGCCCGACTTTGGGCCGATTTGGCTTCGGGAAGCGTCGGCCAGTCGGTTAGGGGTCCGTCGGGGGGTCCGTCGGGACCTTTTCGGCCGACCCAGAGCCGACCGAACATGTTCAGCTTTTTAGCCGACTGGCAGAGCAGTGGCAGTGACAACAAAGGGCTGTCGGTGTTGCCAGATTATGTGAGAGAAACAAGCGACCATGTCTATGAAAACCTACATTCACTGTTTCTCGTTGTTGCTCCCAGAGAGAGAGAGAGATTGATTGATTTGACCTACTTTCGCGCAGTTTTGGTGTGCAACACAACCCTCGTTTAAGTGAATTGCTTTCACCTGCTGCTGCTGTGTGGAGCGCAGTGGTGGAAAAAGTACTCAAATGTTTTACTTAAGTAAAAGTATCAATACTGCAATGTAGAAGTACTTGAGTAAAAGTACAAAAGTATTGGTATCAAAATGTACTTAAAGTACCAAAAGTAAAAGTACTCAAATGTTTGAAAATAGCAGATCTACAAGCTCACAACGCGTCGCTTCGCGACGTGTTGTGAGCTTGTAGATCGGCTATTTTCAAATAGCCTAGGTATAAAATAGAGCTAAAGTGGTTACTGTATGTTTTATAATGTAATAATTTATATCTGCAAAGTAACTAATAACTAAAGTTTTCAAATAATTGTAGTGGTGTAAAAGTAGAATATTTTCCTCAGAGATGTATGGAGTAGAAGTAAAAGTACTGAAAATTAGAAATACTCCAGTAAAGTAAAAAATCCTCAAAAGTGTACTTAAGTACAGTACTTGAGTAAATGTACTTAGTTACTTTACATCACTGGCGGAGTGTGCGCTACAGGGCATATCTCCGCCAAGCCAGGGTGACCTACCCAGGCTCATGAAATTCATATGCAGGCATAGTAGCCAATTAGAATGAAATCTGCAAAAACGGACTCATATACTGATACAGAACCATATATTGGCTATATATTATGGCTGTCGGGTGGAAATCTTGTATGTTCCTTTTTTATTATTATTTAAAAACAATAAAAAATCGTGGAAAAAAAAAAAGCTGTAATTATTAATAATTAAGAAATACTATATTTTAAAGAGTGAAAAATCAACTAAAGTCATTATTAGTGCAAGTTCATTAACATTTCATTTGAATGAAAATTAATTGTGGGTAAAATACATTATGTGAATCTAATCTGATTAATGTGACCCCTACTTCAGTCAGTGAAGTCCAGGGCTGAATGTGACATATTGAGACCTATATAACTAAATATTGGTCATTTGCCAACACATTATTTTGTGAAATAAACGGGTTATATTTCACAGATAGTTATACTATTCTTATAATATATTAAAATACAATGATCCTTAACCTTCAAGTTAAATGCATTATTTCCGTGGACTTAAAAATCATTTTTGGACTTAAAAATCATTATTATTTTTTTGGATGGCCTTCCTGCCCTGGCAGGAAGACCGGGCAGGGCCTTTCCAAAAAATTACAACACCAAAGGCCAAGTGGCCTTGCCCCTAAAATGACGAAATTCCAGGCTTGAATGCAATAGATGTACTCTGAGTCTGTTACAAGTAAAAGTCCAGAATTCAACATTTACTTGAGTAAAAGTACTAAAGTATTGGTATAAAAATGTACTTAAAGTACCAAAAGTAAAAGTACAAAAATGTTTGAAAATAGCAGATCTACAAGCTCAGAACGCGTGCATCGCAACACGTTGTGAGCTTGTAGATCTGCTATTTTCAAATAGCTTATAGGTATAAAATAGGGCAAAAGAGGTTAATGTATGTTTCATAATGATTTATATCTGCAAAGTAACTAGTAACTAAACATTTCAAATAATTGTTGTGGAGTACAAGTATAGACAATTGGAAATACTCCAGTAAAGTAAAAGTACCTCAAAATTATACTTAAGTACAGTACTTGAGTAAATGTACTAGTTACTTTACACCACTGCACGTCAGTGAAGAAAAAACGCTGGGAACATCCCTAAGTGGCTTTGCAGGGAAACAAGCCCAAAGTCGCTTATAATAAGCAGACCTGGCAACGCTGGCACGCTAAAAGTCAAATTAGCACATGAATGGCCAGTCGGCTGACAGACTTAAATGGCAACTTTTGCCAACCGAATACCAGTCTGTTGCAGTCTGGAGTAGTCTGCAATAGTCTGGACGAGTCTGTTTGGTGCGGAGTTGCCTTAATTCTCTGTAAGACAATCTGAAACAAATGACAAGGTTTTTATAACTCATTGTAGCAATAGTATATACATATAAGAGTTTAGATAGGCTGACAATATTAGGCCTGATGTTAATTATACTAATATATATATATCTGTATTTCCAGAAGACTCCAGGTCCTTTGAGCAGCAGTACCCTGTGGCTGTGCAGGACTATATCAATGGGAGCCAATGAGCCATGAGCATATATTGACTCATTGGATATGTTTGTTATTTTGCTGTATTTTGTCATCTTGCTATAGGGGCCTAATGTCTGGGATGAATTGTTTGAGGGTTGGTCTAATGCTTTATTATTAGATTTTTTTGTAGGAGCTGAACTAACCATCACTGTTTTTTCCCACCGTGCCATATATACTATTTAGACTGGGTTTTTGCTATTGGACTGTGTGCAATAAGGTTGACTGAGGACAGAGCTATACTGGGCCATTAAGTAGCATTGCATGGGTTTGATTTTGGTTTTGCATATTTGTATTTTGTTTTGATTTGCTTATTTACTTTATTTGGTTTTGCATTATTTGGATTTGATTTGTTTAATTTCTGTATATTTAGTTTAGAGGCCCAAGTAGGCCCCGAAGCCCTTACCCTTATTGCCCCTTTGCAGGGCCGCTTCTCCCTACACGCACACTACGCAGGTTGCGTGGGGCCCCGCCTTGCGTGGGGCCCCGCCTACCCGCAAAAAAAAAAAAAAAAAACTGGGAAAAAAAAAAACCAATCCGCCCAGAAATGCGAAAAAAACGGACCCAATCCGCCCAGAACCGCGAAAAAAACGGACCCAATCCGCCCAGAACCGCGGAAAAAACGGACCCAATCCGCCCAGAACCGCTGCGCGCGCGTGCATGTGTCCCGTATCATGCTTAGGGCCCCCGTGGAGTCTAAAGCGGCACTGCCCCTTTGCCTCTTGGGTTTAGTCCCTTTGCAGAACTCCCAGTAATACTAACCGCTTTCTTCCTTTCTGTATTTTAACCTGACTATTTTTTATACCAACTGTTTGAATAAACTTGACACATTTGATACATCAGCCTCTGGTTCTGTTCATTCTGAACCCGTACCTTTCTGGGGAACCTTACCTTGTTCAGTCCTATATATCTATATATAGTATATAGTATATGGTTAATGTGTTTGAAGGATCCCTCACTCCTATATGTGTGGGTGGCATAGTCATTGCTTAATATAGCCCTGCTACACATGTTTAGCTCAAGTAAAAGTACCAATACTGCAATGTAGAAATACTCAATTACAAGTAAAAGTCCAGAATTCAAAATTTACTTGAGTAAAGGTATAAACGTATTGGCATCAAAATATACATAAAGTACCAAAAGTAAAAGTATTTATATATTTGAAAATAGATGATCTACAAGCTCACAACACGTCGCCATGTGATGCACTGTGATCTTGTAGATCTGCTATTTTCAAATAGTCTATGTATAAAATAGGGCTAAAGTCGTTAATGTTTGTTTTTATAATGTAATAATTTATATCTATAGCTTGTAGATCTGTGAGCTTGTAGATCTGTGAGTTTGTAGATCTGTGAGCTTGTAGATCTGCTATTTTCAAACATGTTAGTACTAATACTTTTGGTACTTTAAGTACATTTTGATACCAATACTTTTGTACTTTTCCTCAAGTATATTCTTTATTCCGGACTTTTACTTGTAACAGAGTATTTCGACATTGCAGTATTGATACTTTTACAAGTAAAATATCTGAGTACTTCTTCCACCACTGACTAGATAGAAGAACAAGAATGTGACTGCCTACATTACAGTATAATGCTATGACTCCATATTGTCTTTGTGCCAATAAACACATTGGAACTTGAAATGGTGCAGCTCTGTGGAAAAAGCACAAACTGTTTGTATTTGATCAGTCGATGATGCTGCCAATGGTTAGCGGATGAAAAACAGGATCACTGTTTAATCACTGAGAACAAGTAGTCCACAAAGTACCTTTTTAGGCCCCCCCTGCCCCCCCCCCTTTAAAGGGATAGTTCACCCCCAAAATGACCTTTTTTCTATCGATTCGTCCAGTGGTTATCAAACTTTTTCATGTCAAGGACCCCCAAATTGACACTTATTAGCCCACGAAAAGAGAAGATTTTTCTACGGCTCTATAGCAGTGATTCTCAACCATTTTAATTTCAAGGATCACCAGTTTGACATGCATTAGGGCTACGGACCCCCATTTAATGGCATTTCTATCACTTGGACGGCAATTTATATTGTGAAATCTAAGTCAATTTGTCGAGTGTATAAATGGAACCGGGTCCATTTGGTTCCATTTGTACACTCTCAGAGTTACAGACCCATAAGGGTCCATTTGGTGCCTAATCTATCATTTAGCTGGGGACCCCCTGGAACTCCCTCAAGGACCCCTGGGGGTCCCCGGACCCCACTTTGAACCAATGGATTAGTCATCCCATGGAGACTTGAATTCATGGATAAAAAAAAAAAGGGGAAAAAATGGTCTCATTCCTAAGCCAATAATTTTCATGACCAGCGGACCGGTAGAGACACAAAGGAGACTCTTTGTGTCTCCTACCGGAACCGCTGCCGGTCATCAAATTATTGGCTTAGGAATGCAACAAAAACTATAGATCTGCTATATTTTTGAAAAATTGTGATTTAAAAAAAAAATATATATATATTTTTTTTAAAGCGAACATTTTTAACTTCTTGGGAGGTTGAAATAATTTGAGATGGGGGTCCACAGCCAAATACATTTTTGAGAACAACTGATATTACAGCAGCATACGTTTAAAAAATAAAAAGAAATGGATTTAGAAGACCCCAGAAGCAAATATACCCAGAAGCAAAGATTTTAGTTACAAATGTTCGCTTTAAAAATGTATATATATATATATACATATTATTTTTCTATTAACCACTTGAACTCCTAGCAATCCTATTCTAGGGGGAGTATTCACCAAACATAGCAGATCTACAAGTTGTGAGCTTGTAGATCGGCTAGGTTCGGCACAGAGGTTTGGCGTAGAGGGAAAAAGAAGACCAAGGACAAAGCCAAAGGTCGAGTTTGCCAGTATTGAGGCTTTCAGTGGTTACATGTCTGAAAATACACATTAACATGAATCAAAGATATTCCATTGAAAAGATAATGTGGAAAAAATCCAGACTTTTACTTTAAAATTCTCACAACACTGATGATAGTGTCTGTCAAACAAGTCTATATGAAGCTATCTATGAAATCTATGAAAAGGCTTAAAGGGATATTTCACTTTCAAAAAAACTTTTGGTCATTTTATCGTCTACTCAGGCCTTTGTGAGCCCCCCAGACAGTTTATAAGTTGCTTGATTCATTATTTAGATATTTGATATTCATTTTATCAGACACGCCCCCTTCCTATACAAACCCATTGTAACTTCAAACTCCATTTTAACCATGTTATATTCATCAAAAACACCGTCCTTGGTTCTGGTGACTCACCCTGCCCTCCTAATGCGTGAGGGGGTCGTGTTTTTCCGATTACATTTTTCATTTATTTTATTTACATTTTTTATTGTATTTTATTTTTTTCATTTTCCAAAAAAAATATTAAAAATAAATGAAAAAATAATTGAAAAAACACGGCCCCCTCACGCATTAGGAGGGCAGGATGAGTCACCAGAAAATTTGTGGTGGGGGTCCCTGCTGCATCTCTCTCTCAGCTAAGGGGTCCTTCGCCTGAACAAACGTTGATTTGCCAAGGACTTATAACCTCTCTTCCCCTCTGCTTTTTACAGACAGGCTGCTGAAGCCCTCCCCCCCCAGTTAAACATAAACAGAGACTTTTTGTTGAACAGCAAACCTTGGGTTTTTGGGGGTTTTTTTGCAACCATGCAAACCTCTCATGAGGGCACGGTCCCACCGCACTTTTATTTTACCTCTGGGGCGGAATCTGACAATTCTTTGTCAATTGATGCAAATGCGTAGCCTGACACTGACCTGAATTTTCATTTCGTTTCACTCCATTATTCAGTCTGAAAGCCCTCTCAATGCAGCCAATTTCTGAGATGGGGGCGTGGCCAATGTTTTTTTTTCAAAGACTCTTTGGCGATTGGTCCATACTGGATTACCCCGATCCCGATTCGTCGTACAGATTTTCAACCGAGAAACACCCGCCTTCGACAGCGTCACCAGACCCTGAATGCGAGGCAAACGATTCAGGGGGTGGAGCCAGGCTAGCAAATGCGTGGATTCATGGAAAAAATGCGCACGACGATGAATCCACGCATTTACATTGACAAAGCATTATTGGCAGATTCCGCCCCAGAGGTAAAATAAAAGTGCGGTGGGACCGCACCCTAAGCCAGGCATTCCAACAGTGGTTTGAGACTACAGCTGAAAACCAACACATTTCCACATGTATTGTGTAATGGGAGCATGATTATTAAACCAAGGTTATTATAGTTTTCAACGTTATTATTGTAATTTTTTCTTTCTCGATTTTAGTTCGTGTTGTACTTCACTTTTAAAGCTAGTTTAGTTCTACTTTCTGTCCCCAGAATCAGAACTAAACATGGAGAAGCAGCGTCGCCATGCGACGCGTTGTGAGCTTGTAGATCGGCTATTTTCAAAATGTCATCAAAAAATGTCATCCAAATGCTATAAAAATGCTATAAATGTCATCCAAATGCTATAAATCACATGTTTAGGAGAAGTGACATGTTTAGTCATCCATCCTGAGACCACACCCCCTTCACAGTGGCCCCCCCGTCCATAGACCACGCCCCCTTCCAGACACCACGCCCCCTTCACAGTCTCTTATTAGAAGCTGTAACTGTGTTCATGTTTCATTTGATCCTCTCTGTTCAACACAATGCAGCCGATCACACTCATCCTTGGGCTTATGCTGTTTCCAACAGGTACGTATTTTTTTTTAATCTTTTGGGATTTTCATGTATATATTTTTTCTATTTATAATATATTAGTCATTTAGCAGACGCTTTTATCCAAAACGACTAACAGTTAGTGCATTCAACAAAGGCAAGAAAACTACTAATCACCAGAAGTCTTAAGTGCATTCTCTTCCAAAACAAGCAACTAAGAGTATACCTATATCGCTGAGGTAAAAGTGCAATATATCAGCTACCTACTTTCTAAAACAAATGAGACAAATAGGAAAATCTAATGAGCAAGAGCTAAAGAAAAATAAGCGTATAAAATAAACAAGATCCAATAAAACAAGTGGTAACAATGTGGAAATATAGTGGCCCTAGCCTCTCCATCATCAAAGTTGCATCACCTCTGGTTCATCAGGTGACACTACATGCAGTTAAAGCTGTGTGTTTGTTTTTTCCCCTTTAAAAGCACAAAGTCCCTTTAAATGCAAACATCCACTACAAAGTCAACACATAAGGGGCTGTGTACTGTAGAGCAGTGGTTCTCAATGTGGGGTCTGGGGGACCTCCCACGGGTCCTTGAGGGAGTTCCAGGGGGTCCCCGGAAAAATCAGTTAATGTAACGGGCAGTAACAACATTAGTTTAACAACTTTAATCCTGTAGTTAGACGTGTTGTGAGCTTGTTATGTATTTATTTTTTTATAATCCCCCAAAAACATTACATTTTGGGGTCCTCGACATGCTAATGTTTGAGAGCCACTGCTGTGTAGATAGACGACATGAAGATATAAATTGGCATTGATGATTTAAAGTCGACCGCAGGGTTAGTGGAAGTGATTTGAACGTAATCGTAAAATCTGCATCTTGTCCACGATTCCCCGAATAATAACTTAGAGCAGTGGTTCTCAACCAGTGGTCCTTGGGTGGGGGGGGGGGGGGGGGGGTACCAGGGGGTCCCCAGCTGAATTATTTAACATAATAGCGTCACAATCCTTTTAACCACTTAGCTTTGGCTATTCAAAAATAGCAGATCTACAAGCTATAGATCTGCTATTTTTGAAAAATCTTGAAAATGTGTGCATATCTTTGAATATATATATTTTTTTTTAAAGCGAACATTTTTAACTCAAATCTTTGCTTCTGGGGGGGAGGGGGGGGGCCTGACACAAAGCATTTTCAGATGGGGGTCCGCGGCCAAATGTATATCAATCTAGGGGTCCTTGGCATGAAAAAAGGTTGAAAACCACTGACTTAGAGTACATGAGTTTTCAATTGTAAGCTTCTACCTGTCGTTGCACTCTATGCCTTGTAGTGTTACAGTGGTGGAAAGAATACTCACATGTTTTACTTAAGTAAAAGTATCAATACTGCAATGTAGAAGTACTCTGTTACAAGTAAAAGGCCGGAATTCTAAATTGACTTGAGTAAAAGTAGAAAAGTATTGGTATCGGAATGTACTTAAAGTATCAAAAGTAAAAGTACTAAAATGTTTGAAAATAGCAGATCTACAAGCTCACAACGTTGTGAGCTTGTAGATCCACTATTTTCAAATAGCCTAGGTATAAAATAGGGCTAAAGTGGTTAATGTATGTTTTATAATATCATAATTTATATCTGAAAAATAACTAGTAACTAGAGTTTTAAAATAATTGTAGTGGAGTAAAAAGCTCAATATTTGCCTCTGAGATGTCTTGGAGTAGAAGTAAAAGTATAGACCATTGGAAGTACTCCAGTAAAGTAGACTCAAAATTGTATTCACCGCCAAAGTTTTTTCATAATAAAATCACCCACTGCCAGGGTTTTAATCATTTTTTTTCTAGAAACAATGTGAATAATTTGTCCGTTTATTTTTTAACATTGAAGTGAATGTATTTTTTTAAAATGTTTTATTTATTAATTCGTTAGGGTTAGGGTTATAAATGTATACTAAAAAATTAGAGAAACGTTTTAGGAATTCAAAAACAGAATTAAAAAAAAAATTAAAAGGGGAGAATTCTCCCCTTTGGCGGTGAGTGTGTTAAGTACAGTACTTGAGTAAATGTACTTAGTTACTTTACACCAGTGTGTTCTTCTTGCCTGTCGTTGTAGCCTATGCCTTGAAGTGTTACCAGTGCATCCCGGGACACCTCAGCGGAAGCTGCGTCGAAACAAAGCAGGAATGTTACGGAATCGACAGATGTGGCTCAGTAACGATCAACATACCTGTGGGTACGTATGTGGTGATGACCTCACGTGTTTTATTGACTTTGTGAGATCAGACTCTGTCCGTAGGTTATACAGGGTCGCATTGCTCATGGGACGGCCTTGCACGCCGTGCAGGAACCTGTTTGACCAGGAGCACGGCGCAGGCACACGCATAGATTTAAAACGACTTTAGATTCACACCTCAACAAAGTTTACAAAGGCTCCCGACTCACACCATGGTGGATTGACATAGGAATGAGCCTATAGATGCATATCAATTGGTGGATTAACATAGCGTCACCTTGCTAAACTAATGGCCTATAAGTCATTTTTTTGAGGAAAATTATATTTTTGTCAGCTCCCGATGACACTGGCCACCTCTGGTAAAAATCTCCTATCTCTTAATTGAAAAGGATCATACTGTTCCCTCCCCTTTTAGTATAGTAATATAAACTCCCAAGTGTGACTTAGGCCAAAATAGACTATTTTTTGGGCCTAAGTCACTTGTTTTTGTGACTTAGGCCAAAATAATTGCCAAATGATTTTGACTTAGGCCAAAATCATTTGGCCTAAGTCAGGTTTAATCAGTTAAACCTATTTAAATCTCTTACGTTATACAACTGACAGACAGTGTTATTTTTATGTTAATAGTCATAATTTATTATAAACATTTTGGGTGAAATGATTAAGAAATATCATATATTTTTTTCAGCATTGCAACACTGAGATTCAGTGGTGGAAACAGTACTCAAATTCTTCACTTAAGTAAAAGTACCAATACTGCAATATAAAAATACTCTGTTACAAGTAAAAGTCCAGAATTACAAATTTACTTGAGTAAAAGTACAAAAGTATTGGCATCAAAATGTACTTAAAGTACCAAAAGTAAAAGTACTAAATATTTGAAAATAGCAGATCTACAAGCTCACAACACGTCGCGATGCGACGCGTTGTGAGCTTGTAGATCGGCTGTTTTCAAATAGCCTAGGTATAACATAGGTTTAAAGTGGTTAATGCATATGTTTCATTATATCATAATTTATATCTGAAAAGTAACTAGTAACTAAAGTTTTCAAGTAAATGTAGTGGAGTAAAAGTACAATATTTGCCTCTGAGATGTAGTGGAGTAAAAGTATTGGAAATTGGAAATACTCAAGTAAAGTACAAATACCTCAAAATTGTACTTAAGTACAGTACTTAAGTAAATGTACCTAGTTACTTTCCACCACTGCTGAGATTACAACACCTTCCGATACGATTAAGACATTATTTTGTCAGCGTCTAAATGTCTCGTTTCCTTTTCAGGTGGCATGAAAATGGACATCAAAACAAAGCACTGCACTGACCTGTGTGTTACTGGCTCAGCAGACCTGGGGTTTGGGTCGTTTTTGAGCGAGTGCTGCACCACCGACCTCTGTAATGTGAAATACCCCACACGTAAGTATCTATGTTTGTCTAAATATCTATGTATTTTTGAAAAATTGTGGAACATTTGTGCAAATCTTTGAATATACATATATATACATTTTCAACTCAAATCTTTGAATACATATATATGTCACAGTACGTTTGGAGAACCAGTACGATTGAAGACAGAGCGCTCGTTTTTAGGCACGGGGCTCCTTCGGGGCGAGGCGGGGCTTTTCGAGACAGGGTTTATTAGCGAGGCTCGTGAGGAGGAGGAGGAGGACGGCGCTGCGATGCGGGGGGTTATTACGCGAGGCTCGCGAGGAAGAGGAGCCTCCTCCTCCTCCTCCTCCTCGCGTTTTAAACCGTCCCGTCCTCTCCTTCTCTCCTTCTCCTCCTCCGAGGAGGAGGAGAAGGAGAGCGCGGAGAGGCGGGGCTTTGATGCGCCGACGGAGAGTGGAGACCTGTCTTTTGTTGTTCCCCCCCACATAGCAACCATAATATCTATGAGGGGAACGCTGAACACGCGTTCACACGCACGGCGCGCCGACTTAGTGGAGCTTGAGGCCGAGGAAGTGCGCCCTCGCGCCTCCGGGCGCGAGTGCCCGCACTGACCGGCCGACGCTCCACTAGTCGACTCAGCGCCGTTTGATTTGTAAACCGATAGGGACAGAATAGTTCTTTTCATGGATCACTGTGTGTGTGTGTGTGTGTGTGTGTGTGTGTGTGTGTGTGTGTGTGTGTGTGTGTGTGTGTCAGGGAGAAAGTAAAACAAAAGCCAGAACACAATAAAAGTATCTAAACAGTCCTGCTTTCAATAAACCAAAAAAAGCATGAGCGCGTGCGCGTGTGTGTGCGCGTGTGTGTTTGTGTGTGTGTGACTGTGTGTGTGTGTGTGTGTGTGTGTGTGTGTGTGGCCATATATGTTTGTGCACAAGCCTGGCTTGTGGCTCCCTCTAGTGCTGGGTGGGTGGTAAAAACGAGCGCGCATTCTTCAATCGTACTGGTTCTCCAATCATACTGTAACATATATACATTTTCAACTCAAATCTTTGAATACATATATATACATTTTCAACTCAAATCTTTGCTTCTGGGGGTCCCTGGTACAAAATATTTTGAGATGGGGTCGGTGTAATAATTTAGGATAAAGGGGGCGAGGGCACCGCACTTTTATTTTACCTCTGGGGCGGAATCTGCCGATGCTTTGTCAATGCAAATGCGTGAATTCTTGGAAAAAAATGCACAAGACCATGAATCCACGCATTTACATTGACAAAGCATTTGGCAGATTCCGCTTCAGAGGTCAAATAAAAGTGTGGTGGGAGCGCGCCCTTAGAAGACATTTGTAGAATCTCCCAGAGGCAAAGATTTGAGTTAAAAAAGTTTGCTTTGAAAAATAAATTCACAAGGTTTTTCACAAAAAAATTGCAGATCTACAAGCTCGTAGATCTGCTATTTTTGAATAGACCCAAGAAATCCAAAAACGACACACAGATGCGTTCCCGGTCTTAATGGGTTAGCCCCCCCCCCCCCCCCCCGATCGCTTATTGTAATCATTAACTTGTGTGTGTTTGAACGAACTGGACAACAGTTCTGTCATGTGACTAATGTGAATGTTGTTTGGTTGCACACGAGGTTAAAGGCTGAACAGCATCGTCAATATGACCATGTTCTGCATTTAACCCTTTAACAGCTCCGGCCAACCCTCCTCCCAACGGTCTGAAGTGCTTCACTTGTAAAGACAACGACTGCTCCGACGTTCTGCAATGTGCTGGCGACCAGAACCGCTGCATCTCAGGAAGAGGTAACATTAGACCGTTGGTTCTCAAACTTTTTCCGTGCCAAGGACCCCCATAATTGATATGTATGTGGCCGCGGACGCCCACCGGAAAATATGTTGTGTGCCAGGGACCCCCAGAAGCAAAGATTTGTGTTAAAAATGTTAAAAAAAAATAAAACATTTAAAGATTTGCACACATTTTCAAGATTTTTCGAAAATAGCAGATCTACAAGCTCATGGCGCGGCACTCGGTGCCGCGCCATGAGCTTGTCGATCTGCTATTTTTGAATAGCCAAAGTATTACGGATCCTTTATCCATAATACTTTGGCTATTCAAAAATAGCAGATCTACAAGCAAGGATAAAATGATTGTGACGCTTTATTAACACATTTTGCTGGGGACCCCCTGGATATCCCCCCAAGGACCCCTGCGGGTCCCCGGACCCCACTTTGAGAACCAATGCATCAGACAAACCGTTTCACATTCCTCACAGTGTTTCCCCTCTATGCATTCAGCAAGCTGAAACATGACCACCACTGCAGCATCTTTATATAAGAAATACACTAGTTATTGAAAACAAAATGCAGTAAACTGAAGAAGGGAATATTGGGTCCCAGCCCACTGTTTGGGAGCCAGTGCATTAAAGGTTTAATGACATTCACTTTTACACCACATTCAAAGTCTTTGTCCTGGTCCTTCAAAAGTGTACAAAAAGTTTTAAGTGTAAATTCCATTCCAGTGATCCATGGCAGGTGTTTTTCTATCACATTTCTAAAGCCTTTTCAACTGCAATGAAAAAATAAATCTTTGCCTGCGGGTGTCGCTGGTGAGGGATTTTGCCTGTCAATCATCGCCTCTGCTCCGCCCCCCCCAAAGGAAAGGATAGGGGAGGGGAGGGGCGAGGAGGATAGTGGGCGGGATTAATCGACAGTGACCTCACTGTCGAAGGGCCAAGCTCAGATTACTTTTCAGCCTAATTATTCAGAAAACCCCAGACCACAGAAAATCCACTGAATGTTCTAAGTTCAGGTTTTTTGGGTGTAATTGAGGTCATAAAACCCCAAATAAAACATTGAAAATAATAAAAGTGAAAATGAATGTCATGATACCTTTAAATCATTAGTAAAGCAGCACACAGTAATCTCTCAAGAACAGATTCTGAGCAGCGCTACTGAATCTGTCGTGAGCCCCGTTCAGAACGTGTGCGCTTCAGCTTACAAGTGGGCGTGCCTTCAGATCAGGAAGCAGGCCGCGCTTTACCCAAATCAAATGTAGTGGCCCGGGATTTACTGTCTGTGCGCTCGCTTCCCACTGGAAACAAACCCAAAACCCATTTAACAACAGCGTCCTCGGAGCCGACAAAACCCACGGAAAGTTTGTAACATTTTTTAACTTGCTCTTTCATCATAGAGACAAGACTGGGCTTATAACCAAAGCGATCCATGTTCTTTGGGAGAAATGGTGTTAGTGTTCCGTGGAGAAATATTGTTAGTGGGATTGAAAACATAGTCGCACCACCCGGAAGTGGAGGGCTGAGGGCATGTCCAAACCATAGAGTTAAAAATAATAGAGAGGGCACCGGATATCCCCTCCCATCCACTTGCATTGAGTTGCTCGCCCAGCGCGTGAGGCGAATTCACCCCTTCTTCCGGGTTGGAAACATATTGGAAAATGTGATGGGCGAGGCCTATTTGGGGCTTCTGCGCGTCACAGAAGCCCCATGGGCTCGTTCATATACAGTGGCCCCACCTGCAATACCTCAAATGGCCAGCATGTCCATTCCGCTTCAATGCAACCACTGGGTTCTGGGGGCTTGGTCCAAACCCTGGTTTCCAGTCAGCATAGGTCTAGTTAATCCCCCCCCCCCCCCAATGCAAAAGTGAAAAACGCTGAGGGCGCTGTTTTTCCTTTTTATTTGACGATGGGTTCCCAGATTGAGCAGACATTACACTACAGTAAGGCAGCAATCTCTTCTACTATTGGTAGCTGCCAGATATGGCGAAGATGATATTATTTGTACCCCTGAGGGGTGTTTGGGTAATAGTCCAAGATTTGCTGACTGTACAATTTTTTTTTTACAGTACCTTGTAAATATGTGTGTCCTTGTGTTAATGTGGATATAAATAATTAAAAGTGTGTGTGTGTGTGTGTGTGTGTGTGTGTGTGTGTGTGTGTGTTCACAGCGGTGATGAGAGGCATAGAAGCGGTGGTGGCGAAGGGCTGTGCCACCCAGAGCATGTGTGTGGGACCGGCCATCGTTCCTGGAGTCATGGACACCGACGCCAGGTGCTGCGAGGGAGACCTGTGTAACAGCTTCTGATTAGAGCTACAAGGCCTGTGTAACAGCTTCTGATTAGAGCTACAAGACCCCCTGATTAGAGCTACAAGGCCTGTGTAACAGCTTCTGATTAGAGCTACAGTACAAGGCTTGTGTAACACCCTCTGATTAGAGCTACAAGACCTGTGTAACAGCCTCTGATTAGAGCTACAATACCCTCTGATTAGAGCAACAAGCCCTGTGTAACAGCTTCTGATTAGAGCTACAAGGCCAACACGCTGTTAGTTGAACGTATTTGTTCAGTAGCTGTTCCCTCTGTTATCGTGTGACCTGTAATGTCCATCTAAATGACTATTTAGAAGCTTTAAAAATGGTCAGTTGTTCTAGTTTATTTGTTTTGTTTGATTGAGTCCTGTTGCTCCATTTGGTTTATTGTTGTATCATGCTGTAAATGTTGTTTTGTATTTGAGGGAAATGTATGCGTTACCAAAGAAAAATAAAATAAATGAACAAATAAAGCAGATCAGATACATTTGTTTTATATTACTTTTAGCTTTGTACTTCAGATGCTTTGGTGTATCCAGGTCCTAATGAAGAAACACATTTCAGACCTTTTTGTGTAAACAGTTTGATTGGCCTTTGAAAAAATGTCATAGTTTGGCAAATCGTATTATTTGTTACAGTGCGAGGGATTGTGAGCTCGTAGATCGGCTTGTAGATCGGCTATTTTCGGCAAAGAGGTTTGGTGTGGACAGAGGGGTGGGGGGAAAGGAGCAGACCAAGTACAGAGTCACAGGTCAAGTTGACTAAATAATGAGGGTTTAAGGGAAATGTCTGAAAATACACATTAACATGAATCCAACATATTTGTAGAAAATATAATGTGTAAACAATCAAACAAAAAACATGAATTTACACGACATTGACGATAGTGCTGTCAAAGTAGTCTATGACATCTATGAAAAAGGAGTAGTTCACCCAAAACAATATTTATTTTCTATCAATTACAAATTCATGGAATTGTTTTAGTTGCTGTCGCATTCCTGAGCCAATCATTTGATGACCGGTCTAGAGATGCTAATGTATCCGGTAGGAGACACAAAGGAGACTCTTTGTGTCTCCTACCGGAAATACACCCGCTCATCAAATTGTTGGCTTTGGAATGCGACAAAAACAAAACAATAATCCATGAATTCAAGGCTTCATGGGTCGTGTAATTGATAGAAAATAAGTAATTTTTTTGAGTGAACTACTCCTTGAATCTGCAGCATAATTGTGTCCATGTAGTGTTGGGGTCCGTGGTTCATTTCTCCATCGGCTAAGGGGGTCCTTGGCCTGAAAAACCTTGAAGACATTTGTAACTCAAATCTTTGCTTCTGGGGGTCCCTGGAACAACAATATTTTACAAATGTTTGCCTAAAAATATATATATATATATATTTAAAGATTTGCAAAAATGTTCAGTTTCTCTTCTATCTGGAATCATGTCATAATGTCCACAAACATTTTCCATCATCAGCAGTTTCATTTTGATACTAATTTCTCATCAGTGCAGTTTGATGTTGAGACACTTTCATTTTCTAACTCTCCTTAAGGGGTAGCAGCAGGGACTCAGGAGATACTGTATGTATTAATGAATGTTGTAATGTGTTGTAATGTTATCCACCCTCTATAAACACATTTACATCAGTGGTTCCCAAACTGTGGGTCGGGACCCCCAGGGGGATCCCCAAATTAGTGTGGGGGGGTCCCCAGATGATTAGCTTAATGTGCAACATAGTTTTCTCACCCAACAGTAAACAAACCAACATAAAGTGTAAGTGTATACAGGGTATCTGCACATTTATAAAGTTACAGTTTAATGGCCTTCAATCAAATTGTCCAAATTGCTAATATTTCGTTAGAAAGAGGCAAACTTTGTGAAAATAGCCGATCTACAAGCTCACAACGCCTCGCACTGCGAGGCGTTGTGAGCTTGTAGATCGGCTATTTTCGCAATGTTTTTTCTGTGGAACCGAGTCAAAGTCTACAATTCCAAGTGCTTGTCAGGGTGGGGGGTCCCCAGTTCAAATATGATTATTTTTTGGGGGTCCCCAGTTCAAATATGATTATTTTTGGGGGGTCCCCAGTTCAAATATGATTACACAGCCAGGGTTGTGCAGCCACAGTCGGCGCTGCAAGAAAAACAGACTCTTCAGGCGCAATCCATCGTCATCACTGACGGACGGAATGCCTGTGATACTTTCATTTTCAGTCTGACCAAACACAATGGTATCTATCTGTTGTAACAGTAACATCTGTGTTATACTGTATGCGTGGTCAGCTGCAGGAATAGGTCTGATCAGCAGTTTCATTTTGATACTCACAATAAAAACCTCTTTCATTTTCTTTTCTTGTGTGTGGAATGGATCATTTCATAATGTCCCATCAGCAGTTTCATTTTGATACTAATGTCTCATTTGTGACACTTTCATTTTCTAACTCTCCTTGATGGGTAGCAGGGCCTCAGGATAACGGAAAATATCAGATTATAACATCTGTGATAGAGTATATATAATTATACAGGAACAGGTAGTTCCAACCAAGCAATCTGATTGGTTGAAATAGCTATCTACCCGTGCTTCAAACCAGCATCATAGCACGGGCCTAATCACATTAATAAATCACTCCGCACTGCAGTCCGCACCTGATTAGACCATATATGGCACAGCTGTGCTGTGACGTCACGCTGTCCCACGGTAGGAAAACAAACAGCACGGCGAAAATAGCCGATCTACAAGTTCACAACGCGTCGCCATCGCGACGCGTTGTCAGCTTGTAGATCAGTTAATTTGGCAACGTGACACGGTCGTACGACGGAGCATATAGCCTACTGGAATTCATTCCACTGCGCAAGCATTGATAGCTCAGCTGTGTTGATGAGACGGTGCCTCAGGCTCATAGCGCTGCTACAGGGACTATTTAATGTCTCAGTGAAAAACTCTTCTCTTTACAGGGAAACGGATAATAGCGAATTTTTTAATTATGAATTGCTCCACAATATGAATACATTTGGATGTGTTTTGTTGGTAACTGTTGTATAATCGCAATATTACACTCGAGGGTGTGTTTTACCTTACATTACTGGCACTTCTGTGATGCTCGCGGAACTCGTGTAATATTGCTTAAATGAAACATGTCCTGTGTGGTGCTGTTTTCCTGGAAACAACAAGGTTATTCTCAAGTCCTCATGTAACACCCGTCCCAGGTAGCTATGAGGATTCTTGTGTAGTAGTACTCTGGGCGGGGCCTGGGTTCGTTTTAATAAAATGGCGCGACTACCTGTAGTCTAACTTTTTAACTATTTTAATCTGTACTTATTTAATTTTAATTCAACTGGCTGGTGCCTCCAAATAAAGTTAGAATATAATGAAATTATACTCCTTTAAAGTATGTTTTTAACTTGTCTCCTGCTTTTAACTACTTTTTTAAACAAGCATTAATCAACATGAATTATATTATTACCATACATGAATTATCTACGAGCTATGACACAACAAGGTTACTTTACCTTTAACTACCTAATGTAGGTAGGGGTATTTATTACACCAAAAAACAATAGTCTCTCAATGCAGCATAAAATAAAAGCATACAAGAATTGTGAATAAATGTGGATAAACAAATAACAGGTCACACACAATAATGGGCCCCACTCGCACTCACACACACACACACCTGACTGCAACTCAATGTCCTTTTTAGTGACCCTAAATGAACGCTCGTTGCAGGCCTGAGTTGTAGCTTGGGTGCGTTGAGGCCTACAAACGGTGGTGGCCGCTTCACTTGTTCACCAAGCAGAAAATAAAAATGCACGTGCACAGTACAGTACTCACTCACAAGTCCAGGTATAGGGTTAGAAGGGGAATGGTGAGGGGTTACCGCATGATGGGGGGAATGCAGCAAAGGGAACAGTGGCGATGACACACGATGATAACTCCAGAAGAAACAGCAGGACAATCACTCTTCAGCAGGGCAAAGTCTTGAAGCTCACACTTGTCAGTATCCTAAAGCAAATATATCAGCTAAGTAACAAGTCCAGTATGCTATATCATGAAGAGATAGTTGTAGCTTGTACTTAACCAATCATATATAATGCCAAGCTATTGCATTTACAATACAATACATAGCCATGTGAATGTTGTGAAGGTGCTAATTGCTTATGGCGATTAACATGCACATTAACTGTTACACTCCAACACTTTGGTTACAGCACAGAAACACTACAGGCATATATTTACCTCTTGTAGAACAACACAGTTCACACCACAGGATAACTTGTCGTCAACCAAGGTTACAAACTGGCATTTTCTTCACACAGGTCACACTGCACAAAATGTGACTTCTCACTCTGTCTGTCTCTGGTAGAATGACTGATTGTCTGATTTAGAAAACCTGTTCCCTAGCAGGCTGATTAACTCATTTGAAACACCTGTTCCCTAGCAGGCTTGGAGAACCCACCCCTCCACCTGGGACTGGACTCTGATTGGCTGTCAATTAAGCACGAACAAATCAAAACAAAGGAAACTCAAGATTGACACATGCTGCTAACAAGATAGGTTGTGAGCCTACAGACATGTGCTGTGCCATGTACATTTCAAACAAACTATGCCCTTTTGCACTGGTTACAGGGTTTTAACTCAAAGGACTGGGGATTAGTTTCCTATTTTAATACATGGCATTCTTCCATATATATTTTACCCTATTTAAACCATATGAAGACTTTTTAGAATAATGTTTTAAATGTTTTAACCCATTTATTTATTGCATGGATTTAAGCCTATAGTCTAAATGAATTATCAGATTAGTTTTTAGACTGGGCTACACCCAGATCGCAAGTTATTTAGTTGTATTAATGCAGACATGGTACCGTATCCAAAAGTTACATCATGTGAACTATGGGTGCAACGGTTAAAGCTGCACTATGTAACTTTCCTCTTCTACCCCGGATTTGAACCCGGTTATCCTGCGCAAGTGCTGACATTTTTACCATTGAGCTAATAGAGCCTGCCTGCTTGCTCAGGGGATTGAATTGAATCTTGGCCACCAGGTCAACATTTGTGTCAGATCCTGTGTCTAGGTGAGACGTGACCTTTGACACCATCTAAATGTCTCAATAGAAGAGCAGGGAGACAAAATACAACCATTCCAATTGTATAAGTTATATTATATTAACATACTCTACCATACAGCCATACCAGTGGAGAAAACATTTATTTTATTCATAAAAAAAAGTTACATAGTGCCACTTTAATCAAACAAATCTATTTAGTCAATACAAAAATGTAATAATAATGTTGGCATGCCCATAATTGGGATGCTTAAAGGGGTAGTTCACCCCCAAAATAACTTTTTTTCTATTGATTACTGACCATCTGGAGCCTTGAATTCATAGATATTTTTTTGTTTTTGTCACATTCCTAAGCCAATAATTTGATTATAATAAATGTGTCCCCATTGATTCCGGTAGGAGACACAAATGCATTTGTGTCTCCTACCGGAATCAATGGGGCTACATTTATTATAATCAAATAATAAAGGAAGGAATGCGACAAAAACAAATAAATATCCATGAATTCAAGGCTCCATGGGGTGAGTAATCAATAGAAAAAAAGTTATTTGGGGGGTGAACTACCCCTTTAATAGGAATAGTAGCAAAAATAGCAGATCTACAAGCTCATAACGTGTCGTTGTGCAATAACATTGTCATTTAATTTATGAAAGAATTAAAAAAAAACTATGTTGATTCATTGACATACGGTATAAATAATAAAGCACTCTCGATTAATCGAGAGAATAATCGCTAAATGAATGATAGTTGCAGCCCTATACTGTACCATATCAGGTTACATGATATGAAGGCCTAGTGGGCTACAGTTATTTACTGTATGCATATTGATCTATCTATCTATCTATCTATCTATCTATCTACAGTATCTATCTATCTACAGTATCTATCTCTATCTGTCTCTCTCGCTGTCTCTCTCTCTCTCTCTCTCGCTGTCTCTGTGTCTCTGTCTCTCGCTGTCTCTCTCGATATGATATGCATACGCATGCCTGCCTTGTTGGATGTAACTGTGCCTTGTTTTTAATGGGTTTGTAATTGACTAATGTAGCAGTCTATATTTGTATCTTTAGTTTTAGCCTGTTGAAAGATCATAAAGAGATCAAACCTATTTAATGTCATTGTACTGTGGACACTGAGTATTCTAGTCCATCCCATTCTATTCTGTCCCAATCTATGACTAATCACCTTGTCTGATCGTCTGATGAGAATTACAGTCAAGCTGCAGGTTTCTCGAGAGACAAATGGTTGTCAGTGAGATAAAAGCATCATCAGTGTCCCTCCTTCATGTATTATTTCATAAATAGTTTAATTGTGATCATGACGGCTGCATATGAGATGATTCATAGACACCATCATGTATTATTTCATAAATTGTTTCATTGTGATCCTAACAGCTGCATATGAGATGATTCATAGACACCATCATGTATTATTTCATAAATAGTTTCATTGTGATCCTAACAGCTGCACATGAGATGATTCACAGCCAAATGCGCACAATACCCACAGTGGTGGAAGAACAAGCACTAACATGTTTTACTCAGGCAAAAGCACTATAATACTGCAATATAAAAGGGCTTGAATTCAAAAATGTGACTTGATTCAAACGTGTTGGTATCAAAATATACTTACGGTGCCAAAGCAAAAGTATTAAAAATGTGCAAATTACAAAATAATAAGCTCTAGTCTAGTTTTCTCAGACGGTGTGGGCCGGCCTCTCCCTCAGAGATAGGGTGAGAAGTTCAGTCGTCCACGAGAGACTCTCTGAGTCCCTGTCTTCACTTGGAAAAGAGCCAGCTTAAAGGAGGAGTTCACCCAAAAAATGACTTATTTTATATCAATTGCACGCCCCATGAAGCCTTGAATTCATGGATTTATTTTTGTTTTTGTCCCATTCCTAAGCCAACAATTTGATGACCGTTTGTATTTCCGGTAGGAGACACAAAGAGTCTACTTTGTGTCTCCTACCGGATACATTAGTCGTTCGTAGACGGGAATCAAATTATTAGCTTAGGAATGCAACAAAAACAAAAACAAATCCATGAATTCAAGGCTTCATGGGGTGTGCAATTGATAGAAAATAAGTAATTTTTTGGGTGAACTCCTCCTTTAACCCATTGAGACCTGAAGCCGATTCTACATGTCTCCTAAATCTCAACAGTATTCTGAAAAACGTATGTTTCTATATCAGTGGTGCTCAACATTTTTCATGTCAAGGACCCCCAAAATTATATATTTGGCCGTGGACCCCCATCAAAATATTTTGTTCCAGGGACCCCCCAGAAGCAAAGATTTGAGTTAAAAATGTTTGCTTAAAAAATATATATTTTCAAAGATTTTCACGAATTTTCACGAATTTTCAAAAATAGCAGATCTACAAGCTCGTAGCGCGGCACTCGGTGCCGCGCTATGAGCTTGTATATCTGCTATTTTTGAATAGCCCAAAGTGTAAAATAATGCTTTTTAGCTCAAATCTAAAAATGAGACAGTTCCAGGTCTCAATGGGTTAACACATCGTGTGCCAGAGGTTTATTAAAATAGGGTACATCTAGTGCCAGCATATCTTCCATCCACTTACGCTGATATGTTGCGTGCTGTAGAAGCCCCGACGAGGACGCGCATGTAAACAAAGGCTGCGTGCGAGACGGCGGAGGGTCCCGACTAACGCCTGGAACAATAATATTTCTAACGCGACCCGCCATTGCAGAGTGATCGCCGATCGAAAACGGCTCATTTCCACCACGTTAAAAAGAAATAGGAGATATTAAGCTTTTAGTCAAGCAGTTAACATTGGAGCGGACGACCGGAAGCATTTTTGACATGGATCCACATCCGGCCTCTCCTTCTTAAAGACTCCTTGGATGATCCCAACGTTTCGTCGAGCGCCCCACGTGGGAAAAAATATATTTAAAAAAAGAATTGGCCCAAAACGGTCCGGACCGTTTATGGCACATAACGCATAGCACGCACATTCAAACTATGTTGAGGAACAAATGCCACCCTTTTAACATTGGCCTGTTATAGCGCCATCAGCAGGTCTAATTTAGCACAACAAAAAAAAAAATTAAACAAAATCCCTCAAACCATGAATGCAGTGTTCGATTGCCGTGCCGAACAAATGGCACCCTTTAAACATTGGCCTATTATAGCACCAACAGGAGGCCACAATAACCTA
Source organism: Gymnoscopelus braueri (assembly GCF_963280865.1). Classification (NCBI taxonomy): domain Eukaryota; kingdom Metazoa; phylum Chordata; class Actinopteri; order Myctophiformes; family Myctophidae; genus Gymnoscopelus; species Gymnoscopelus braueri. The sequence goes on from NC_137605.1 coordinate 3,686,434, forward strand.
CCTGACCTGGCGGAGACCTGTGCTCCGAGGAGCACTTTTTCTAGTTGCCTATGTCCTCATCAGAATGCTTGTTACATTCCAAAATGATATCTGCCTAAGTCATTTAGGCAGATATGTATATTATACATAATATTTGTAATGCTTAATTGTAATTGCAAATGTCTATTATTATACTATTACTATTATTATATTATATAATATATATAATACTATTATATTATATATATATATATAATACTATACACTTGTAGGCCAAATCACTTCTACACCACTGTCACTTATAGGAGTGAGGATTCCTACTAAATACATTAACCATATGTAACTGGACAAGATAAGGTTCCTCAAATAAGTACGGGCTCAGAATAATCAGAACCAGAGGCTGATGTAACAAAGGTGTCAACTTTATTCATTGACTACATTTAAAATAACAGAAACATCATCCAGCACAATAACAAAGTGCAGAACTAAAGAACCAGAGATAAAAACATAAAATACAAATATCACTGCACAAAAAAGAATTAATCTATCAAGCAATCAATCTATCGCCAGAATATAAAATAAGTAATGATAAAGACATTACTTTTTACAGATTTCATCCCTGTATGAATCCGCATTTCTTAAGTTTTATTTTGAACAAAGCATTTCCTACAAATTACAATTGAAGTATTTTTTTTATTATTCCCCTGTATGAGTCCTTGTGTGTTTCTCCAGACTGCGTTTATGAAAGAATTTTCGTGCACAAACCTTACAATGAAAGGGTCTTTCACCCGTATGAGTCCTCATGTGTGCCTTCAGACCAGCACTTTGACTGAAGCATTTTTGACAAACTGTACAAGTAAAAGGTTTTTCACCTGTATGAGTTATCATGTGTGTCTTTAGATTATGCTTATGACCGAATTTTTGTTTGCAAACTGTACAACTAAAGGGTTTTTCACCTGTATGAGTCTTCATGTGTTTCTTCAGGTTAGAATTGCAATTGAAGCTCTTTTGACAAACTGTACACATTACAGGGTTTTCTTCTGCATGAGTCCTCATGTGTGTATTCAAATGTGTACTTTGACTGAAGCTTTTTTGACAAACTGGACAAGTAAATGGTTTTTCACCTGTATGAGTCCTCATGTGTGTCTTCAGATGATGAGTTTGACTGAATCTCTGTTCACAAACAGTACATTTAAATGGTTTTTCCCCTGTATGAATCCTCATGTGTCGTTTCAGAAGATGCATCTTACCAAAGCCTTCTTTACCACAAACTATACAACTCAAGCTTTTGCTCTCTTTGTGAGTTTGTTTTGATGATTTCGGGTCCTGGGACAGCTTGTTGCTCAAAGACAACGTTTGTCCTACTACATTTTGTGTCTGTGATTTCAGTTTGTTTAAAGCTGACTGACCTTCCCTGGTCTCCTCCCAGTCATCACTGTCATCAGTGATGTCAGATTCAGAACAGTGTGAAGAGAGGAGCTGGTCATCACTAGTTGGTTGTGTTGTTCCACAGTCCTCTACATCAGCTTGTGTTTTCATGTGTTCAGTTGAGGTGCCGGCTAGAGGCTCTGCGTCTCTGTTTATATCATCTTCACTTTTCACTGCTAATAATGTCAACGTTGACCCACCAGCCTCCTCTGGTCTTTGAAGGAGGAGCTCCTCTTGTTCCTCTTTAATCTGTGGAGCTTCTGGTTCCTCTTGGACCAGACTGGAGTTCCTCTCCTGCTGTTCAAGGGAAATCTCCTGTTTACCCACAGGGAGGTGCAGGAACTCTAGGCAACGGATAAAATGAGAGTTAACTATTACATGTTCTTCCCTTCTATCGTTTTTTTTTTTAGCTTTTGACGGTACTAACTACTCAGAATAGAAAATCGTGAATTTTGAAGAAAGCCTTTTCCACAAACTACAACTGCAGTTATTCATTCCCCTGAATGAGGGGAATGAAGAACTACATTTTTTACTGAATCTTTGTTAACAAACGGTACAAGCAAAGGTTTTTACATGATTTTCCCTTCTAGCTTTAGTCGGTACTAGAGTTGTCCCGTCATTTTTAATTGATTGGAATCAGGAGGAAAAGATCAGATTAATATAATATTTTTTGATTAATGTGATATTTTTTACACGCTCCACTTTGAAGTCTGTTTCAGTCCATGCTGCAGCCTGCGCACATGTGTGTGTGTGTGTGTACACGCGCGCGTCTGTGTGTGTGCGAGCGCGCGTCTGACAGACTTCAGGCAAGAGAAGACGCACAAGCTTAGCCAACTCCTAATTAACTTGCTCCGTCGAAATAAAATACAAATTTCAGAATGACAATGAAAAGTTAATCCTACTAGGCATGACTCCACATTGCAACCGTTCAAGTTGTAGATAGCCCCGTTTGGAACCTCGGAGCAACGTAGCCCCCCAAATGGGGAGGCTACGGCAAAAAACATTGCCTCATTCAAAAAATAATAATTTCAGCTAATAGCCCAAACAAGGTTGTCCATGGCAGTGGGGACAACACTTGCTGTCGATATAAGCATAACATTTTAGATCCCTTTAGAGAGTTTAAAACTTTCAATTCCACTGGAGTTTGGAGCTGACAGTTAGCACAGTTAGCAGTGACAAAATGACCACTCATGGGTCCCGAAACCCACTCACTACATTGAAAACCTAACCTGCTTAGATGTGGAGTTATTTTGTTGCATTGTAATAGCTGAGATTTTATTTTAAAGACATCTTTTAGTTTGTTCAAGACATGGTTATTTAGATTAGATTTGGTTTGAACCAATGCTGTTCTAATTAGACATGTGATTAAAAAAAGCCATCTATAAAAGGTATGAACGTTGGATACTGTTGTTTAAATAAACAAAAAGCTTTAGCTTAATGAATTCGCAAAATATCGGATCGGGACTTGATCGGTATCTGCAGATACTAAAAATGTAATGATCGGAATCGGATCGGGGCAAGAAAACGTGATCGGGACAACCCTAGACGGTTCTAACTACTCAAAATAGACAGGCCACTTGATAACCCAATTAATGTTGGGTTATCAAGTTCATCTGTTATAGAGTTTCAGTGAGAGAAACGTGTGAGAAAGTGATCTACCTGCATGTTTATGAAGAACATATTCAGATCCATATATAACTGGATGTAATGTCAATGTTGACCCATCAGCCTCCTCTGGTCTTTGAAGCTCCTCTTGTGGTTCCTCTTTAATCTGTGGAGGTTGTAGTTTCACCTGGACCTGACCGAGGCTCCACTCCTGCTGTTCCTCTTTAATCTGTGGAGGTTGTAGTTTCACATGGACCTGACTGAGGCTCCACTCCTGCTGTTCCTCTTTAATCTGTGGAGGTTCTAGTTTCACATGGACCTGACTGGGGCACCACTCCTGCTGTTCCTCTTTAATCTGTGGAGGTTCTAGTTTCACATGGACCTGACTGGGGCACCACTCCTGCTGTTCCTCTTTAATCTGTGGTGGAGGTTCTGGATTCATCTGGACCAGACTGAGGCTCCACTCCTGCTGTTCCTCTTTAATCTGTGGAGGTTCTGGATTCATCTGGACCAGACTGGGGCTCCTCTCCTGCTGTTCAGGGGAAACCTCCTCTTTACACACAGGAAGGAGTGAGAGATCTAGAAGGAGGTGAGAGGAGGTGACGTCAGTAGAGATAAACTCAATTTGTTTTCTTATTGGATAAGACTGATTATTCTACTTTTTGTTTTGATCCCAAGTGTGTGTGTTTAGTTATTTATATCGTCTGGTCAGCATGGCACTGAAGGGACCAGCTCTCTAGAACAGGGTTGGTTTCTCTGTAGACTGGGATCATGTTGCTTTGCAAGTTGCAGATCCAGCACATAAGCTTGTGTGCACCGACATACGCACAAATATGCACACGCACACGCACACACACACACACACACACACACACACACACACACACACACACACACACACACCCAATAGCCAGCTAGCATGCCAATGCTAGTCTAGTTCAGTGGTTCCAGATCTTTTTAGCACAAGACCCAAAAGGGAAACTTGATCTCCCCGGGACCCAAACTAGTGTAAATAGCCGAGTAAATAGCCGATCTACAAGCTTTTCAACGCGTCACATCCCGACACGCTGTTGGCGAAAGGGCCTTTCTGTGTGAAGTTTGCATGTTCTCCCCGTGTCCCCTAGGGTAGGTACCCTCACAAAAACATGCAGTAATCCTGGTCACTATACGTTCTCCCCTTGGCCAGCCGGGGCGCCTGATGGAGGGGAAAGGAACTGGTTGGAATAACGTGTTCCTTCCACGCGCACGTCCAACCGGGGAAACTCCCCCCTGTCAGGTGATAAGAAGACTTGTTAGCTCTCATGCTTTGAAGGAGGCATGAGCTCGGCTCTGAGCTCTCCCTCGGTTGGCAAAGGGAGTGTAGTGCCCAGGATTACCTAGACAATTGGCACTGGGTGAAAAAAATGGGGTTACAAAATAGTGGGATAAAAATTTAAGTAAAAAAAGAAAAAAGAACAAAATGCAGGAAACAAAAAATAAAAGGTTATTTACTTGCAATTCATAGAAATGGGCGACCCACGACCGACAAACAATTCCAAACTGACAAAGCTATCCTTTTCACAATTCTATTGCCCTTTCCGAGACCAACAACAAGGGACGTGTTTCAGCTTAAACAGCCTCCATCAGAGTTGTTCAAGACGCAAACAGCAAATCATAATAAGATTAATTGAGAGCACATCATTGCTACAGGTTATTGTTAAGTAAATAAAGCACTCAAACTCATGGAAGTATAAGCTCACCGTACTGAGTTTTATGCAGCTTTCAACTCAACTTCGGAATCTGTCACCGCTGTGTGTCCGCTGCCTGCAGCTGCTAGCCTAGCAGCCTAGCAGTAGCCTGGATCCAGACCATAGACCCCGCCCACAGCTTCAGTTTGATACTCAGGCTAGCCTAGCAGCCCTCCGGTGCAGAGACGGAGGCAGAATAGTCTGTCACTTTTCTTCATCATAATAATAATAATTGTACCACCTGTTATCTGGCTAAAGTATTGATAATTCCATAATTCCTGGTAATTCCAGGTCGCTGCACGACCTGACGCTGAAATGGAATGGCTGTTGTTTCTGATGCTTAATCTGCAAACGCGTGTGCATTGTTATTGATTTGTGGTTAGACAACTTTGTGTATTCATCATAATCATAATCATAATATTAATAATCATATACATATAATGAATCATCATATATTTTATTAATAATCATAATAAAATTATAATCCTAAAAACCAACATGAAAAATAAATTGTGATACGATCGTGGATCGTGATTTTGCCTCAAAACAATTGTGAAATGTTATTTTTTGCCATATTGTCCACCCCTATGAACAGTTATAGCCTATCAGCATATGTGCAATTGGGCATATACTGATATCAGAGCTCTCCATATATGGGAATAAAAGGGAAAAGGACTGACACATACAGATATCTCCATAAAAGGGACAAGGACTGACTGACTGACAGACACACAGATCTCCACATATGGGCCTATCAGTCACATTGGCAGTGGCATAGTTGTCCAACTGTAGACGTGAGGGCCGCGTACCGGCCCGAACTTCTAGTTATATAATACAAACACACTGACACTGTGGGACTCGCGCACGCACGCACACACACACACACACACACACACACACACACACACACACACACACACACACACACACACACACACACACACACACACACACACACACACACACACACACACACACACACACACACACGCGCGCGCGCACAAACACGTGTCGTTGACGCTGCATCACCACACCACTCACGTTACTCAATAGCCAGCAAGTATGCTAATACTGTGAGAAACGATCGTAGTTATAATATATCTAGAGAACGGACGACCTCAGCCCCACCTATTCATTTCAATGTAAGTAGCTCACCAGCGCATGAAGCACACGGAAGTATTTCTACTGTCTGTATCGGCTCAAGGAATTTATTTTTGATCGGCTCCAACTAGCGTACCAGACCACAGAAGCATGCGCAGTAGCGTTTTAAACTCAATAGTCTTGCCATCTCAGATTTGACCACCAGGCGACACCAGCTTGTTGTACCGCGGTTCTGGGGGCTTAGAAAGGACCCAGTGCAGCGTCTCAGGCTGTAGTCTATTAGTGTATTATGTATATATATATATTTTTTTTTTCTTTTTTTTTCTTCTTTTTTTTTTTTTCTTTTGTATTTCAAGTGTTTAACTGTTTTTTGAATATTGCTACTGTCATGTAAATGTTATGTAATGTAATTTATTTCTGTGTGGACCCCAGGAAGAGTAGCTAATGGAGATCCAAATAAACCAACAAATATATATATATATATATTATTATTATTATTTTTTTTGGTTTATTTGGATCTCCAGTACACATACATATAATACTGTAGAGTGTATTACTGATCCTCCAATACAATGTGAACTGGAATAAATAATAATACAAAATACTTCTGTCTAAAACAGTCTTTGTTTATTCCGCCATCTTAGATCTCGTTCTGTCGTCACGCACTCCCGCAGGACTTCATAGCTGTGACTCTAGTCTAGCCTTTGAGAACGTCACATCAGATGTTAAACATGACGTCACGGCATCAATTCTCTGCTTGTACCTGTATGAGGGAGAGACAAATAAATGTACCTGTAGGATAATAAAGCCTGGTTACGCGAGGTTAGGCTATGAGTGAGAGACAAATAAAGCCCTCTGGATTCTTCATTGATACTTGAACAACAGCCACACAGTCTGATGAGTTTTCCAGTGGTGGAGAAAAAGTACAAACGTTTGTACTTACTCTCTGTTAAAAAGTAACAGCCCAGTAATCAAGTTGTAGGCTACTTGAGTAAAAGTACAAAAGTATTGGCATCAAAATATACTTAAAGTACCAACAGTAAAAAGTGCTCATTATGCAGAATGTCCCATTTCACAAGTTATCATAATTATGTCTACAATTTATTTAAAATACATCTACAAAATAGCATAGGCAGCGCATTGTGAGCTTGTAGATAGGCTATTTTCAAAAGCCAAAGTTTAAATAGAGCTGAAGTGGTTAATGTATGTGTTTTAGTAATAATCCAATTCTAAAAAGAAACTAAAGTTTTCAAATAATTGCAGTATGTAGTGGAGTAAACATGGGAAATACTCCAGTAAAGTAAAAGTACCTAAACATTGGACTTAAGTAGGCCTACAATACTTGAGTAAATGTACTCAGTTACTTTCCACCACTGGTGTTTTCCTCTTCCTGTGTCTGTGTTCTTCTCACACTGAGTCATCACACCATTCCATCTGCTCCTGTGTAGTAGTAGTAGTAGTAGTAGTAGTAGTAGTAGTAGTAGTAGTAGTAGTAGTAGTAGTAGTAGTAGTTGTAGTAGTAGGCTAGTAGTAGTAGTAGTAGTAGGCTAACATACCAATGCATCAATACTTGTCTCAGATATTTAGGTACATCTGCTCCTGTGTAGTGTAGGCCTATATATACCAATGCACCTAAACTTGTCTCAAACATTTAGGAACATTTTATTTACAATGCACTTTACATTTGAAGCAAATCTCAAAGTGCTACAGTCAAAGTTGACAGGCCACTTGATAACCCAATCAATGAAGAGTTTATGTAAAATGACAGAGTGAGAGATTGTGAGAGAAAATCGACGCAGATCGAGGGACGCATGACAAAGTGAAATACCTGCTTGTTTCACACAGAGGTTATTCAGATCCATATATAACTGTATCTAATGTCAATGTTGACCCATCAGCCTAGCCCTGGTCTTTGAAGCTCATCCTGTGGTTCTTCTTTAATCTGTGGAGGTTCTGGTTTCATCTGGACCAGACAGGGGTTCCTCTCCTGCTGTTTGGCCTCTCTCCTGATTTGATGAAATTGGCAACACCTAACACCTAAACAATTATGCTCTCTTTATTAAAGAGCTGGAAAGACAGGGAGACACCTGTTGCACACACTATAGCAATGACTATTGCAAGAATATATATATATTTTTTAAACCGCACACTCTAATATGTCTACCACAGCTTACAGCTGTAGCCTCAAAGTTCAGCTTGCAAATAAATACTGACTAACTGTAGATACAAAAAGGTAAAGATGTCTCTCAGAAGGACATGACAAATAACACTTCAGCCTCAATGCAAAAACAAATATCTATACAGTAAATACTAAATATACAGAATATACAAGGGTAAATGTTGCATGGAGGCTGGTGTGCTATTATAATATATTACGTTCAATATGATTACCTTGCTTATTTTAAGTCACCCTGACCCTGGACTTGTAATGTGCTACTTGTAATTGCAATTTATACTTCTAGGCCAAAGCACTTCTACACCACCCTCACTTATAGGAGTGAGGATTCCGACTATACACATTAGTGGACACGGTAAAGTCCCCCAAACAAGTACCTGCTCAGTATAATCAGAACCAGAGGCTGATGTCACAAAGGTGTCAAGTTTATTCATTGACTACATTTAAAACCACAGAAGCATCAAACAGAATAACAAAGTACAGAACTAAAGAACCAGAGAAAATAAGATGGGCTCTAGACCCTAGGTGGGTGAAGGCTTCAGGGCATACTAAAGAGCTTCTAATACCAGTGCACGACAATCAATCAATCAATTAATCAATCAATCAATCGTCAGAATATAATCGTTTTGCATGCAAGATACTTTAATCTCAGATATATGATAAACAATTGCATTAGGCCACCATTTCATCCACATTGTGTGTAGCACATACTATGTGTCGACACAAAACATTTTGATGTGCCCAACAACATGTGGGCAGAAACTTTCCATGCAGAAAATAATGTAAAAACATTAATTGTGTTCAATGATTTCAAGACGGAAACATATGGTTTTCACACTTTTAGAGCATACTGAGGACATATCTTTCATCAATGTGTGTTTTTATGTCAAAATTCCCTTAATGTCAGATTTTAATTACGTCCTGAGAACGCAAACTTACTGCGTGAGGCTATAGATAGAGAATATCATTTAATTCACCTGCCTGATTCCCATAGCTCACGTTCCTCCACTCGCACCTGAATTTACTGTAATTAGGGAAATACTCTTGGGCTACCACGTTCTTTTTTCAACTCAAGATGACGGCCAGGCGGTGCATTACTCGCTTTAAACTTAAACAGTACATTAAAATATGTATCTGAAAACATTTGAGGTGAGAAATAAGCAATGCACTACATAAACGTGTCTCAGTCTCTCTCCCTCTCTGCCCACTGCACAACGAGACAACAAACAGCTGCGCCGCAGTGAGACCTCCTCTATCCCATTGCTCGAGGGGACGGGGCCATCTGATTGGTTGAAAAACACTAAACCTCTGTTTCTGAGATAAGCTTAGCAAAAAAGTTAGCAATAACTTAACGTCTTTATTAATTATCAGATTGTGTGATTTCTGTGCTTTAGTATGTAGGACTTGTCACTGTCATATTTGATTACAGTGAGTGACAAAAAGTTACTTCTCTGTGACATGCGTCTGTTCAGCTTGCTTTGAATAATTTCTTAAAGGTTTACAAAATACGACTAGAGCTATTTTCTTATAGCTCTATAATAATAATAATGATAATGTTTTTTTGTCACTGTATATTTGCACACCTATAATCCCTATAATCATTGTGCGGTGCTCGGGGGCAATTCAGGGTTAAGAGTCTTGCTCAGGTCAAGGACACACATAGACACATTGCTGTCCTGGCCTGGGATATTACCAGGGACAATCAGGGGCTCTGGCTCCCCAGTCGGGCTCACAAACCACTCAGCTATAGCCGTCCCGTGAGTCATCATGTGCCTCTTCAGACTAATATTTTGACTGAATTGCTGTTCACAAACTGTACAAGTGAAGGGACCTGTATGAGTCCTCATGTGTGCCTTCAGACTAAGTTTATGACCGAAGCTTTGTTCACAAATTGTACAATTAAAGGGTTTTTCACCAGTGTGGATCCTCATGTGTGTCTTCAGACTAGAATTATGATTGAAGCATTTTTGACAAACTGTACAAGTAAAGGGTTTCTCACCGGTATGAGTTATCATGTGTGTCTGCAGACTAAGTTTATGACTGAATTTTTGTTCACAAACTGTGCAACTAAAGGGTTTTTCACCCGTATGAGTCCTCATGTGTGTCTTCAGACTAAAATTACGATTAAAGCTTTTTTGACAGACTGTACAAGAGAAGGGGCTTTCACCTGTATGAGTCTTCATGTGCCTCTTCATGGTAACATTTGTACTGAATGTCTGCTCACAAATTATACAACTAAAGGGTTTTTCACCCGTATGAGTCCTTACGTGTGCTTTCAGACTAAAATTATGATTGAAGCATTTTTGACAAACTGTACAAGTAAAGGGTTTTTCACCTGTATGTGTTACCATGTGTGACTTCAGACTACGTTTGTGACTGAAATTCTGTTCACAAACCTTACAATGAAAGGGCCTTTCACCCGTATGAATCCTCATGTGCGTCTTAAGACTAACTTTATGACTAAAATGTTGAGCACAAAATGTACAAGTAAAGGGTTTTTCACCTGAATGAGTCCTCATGTGTGCCTTCAGATTCATACTTTGACTGAATTGTTGTTCACAAAGTCTACAAGTAAAGGGTTTTTCGCCTGTATGAGTTATCATGTGCGTCTTCAGACTAAGTTTATGACTGAATTTTTGTTCACAAACTGTGCAATTAAAGGGTTTTTCACCTGTATGAATCCTCATGTGTGTCTTCAGATTGCTGTCATGACTGAAGATTTTTTGACAAACTGTACAAGTAAAGGGTTTTTCACCTGTATGAGTCCTCATGTGCACCTTGAGATTCCTACGTTGACTGAATTTTTGTTCACAAACTGTACAACTAAAGCTGTTCTTCCCTGTGTGTTTTGATGATCTCAGGTCCTGGGAAAGCTTGTTGCTCAAAGACAATGTTTGGCCTCCTACAGTTTGTGTCTTGTGTGATTTCAGTGTGTTTAAAGCTGACAGTCCTTCACTGGTGTCCTCCCACTCATCACTGCCGTCAGTGCTGTCAGATTCAGAACAGTGTGAAGAGAGGAGCTGGGCATCACTTGTTGGTTTTGATGCTACCCAGTACTGTATATAAGCTTGTGTTTTCATGTGTTCAGTTGAGGTGCCGGCTAGAGGTTCTGTCTCTCCGTTTTCATCATCATCATCATCATCGTCATCATCTTCTTCACTTTTCACTGCTACAAATGTCAACGTTGACCCACCAGCCTCCTCTGGTCTTTGAAGGAGCTCCTCTCGTTCCTCTTTAATCTGTGGAGCTTCTGGTTCCTCTTGGACCAGACTGGAGTTCCTCTCCTGCTGTTCAGGGGAAAGCTCCTCTTTACCCACAGGGAGGCGCAGGAACTCTAGGCAACACATACAATGACTTAATTATTAAGGGCCCTGATTTCCCCGGCAGATGCGTTACCCGCTGTTTAGGGATCAGGCTTTATACGTGGGGCGTGACCACGGCCGTTTCCCTATCTTCCGCCACCGACCTTGTTCCTAAAACACCTGCGTTATGCCTTACATTAACCCATTAAGACCTGAGGCCATTCTTAAAAATGTTTTCTAAATCCTAACAGTTTTTTGAAAAACAAAAAACAAAAAACATGTTTTCAAGATTTTAAAAAAAAAATCAGATCTACAAGCTCATAGCCGTGCTATGAGCTTGTATATCTGCTATTTTTGAATAGCCAAATAAATCTAAAGTGACACAGATGCGTTCCAGGTCTTAACACACTCACCGCCAAAGGATTCTCCCCTTTTTTTGAATTTTGTTTTTGAATTTCTAAAATGTTTCTCTAATTTTTGAGTATTACATTTTTTCGTTATTCAAAACAAATTAGGAGATTAAAAATAAATATATCCATTCACTTCAATGTTAAAAAATACACGGACAAATAATTCAATTTTTTTTCTATAAAATATGATTAAAAACCCTGGCAGTGGGTGAGTACATTATGAATAAACTCTGGCAGTGTTAATGGGTTAAGCATAGGTTTGGTTTGGGTGTTACATTAATCAAACCCATCAGCGCGCCACATGCCATTGCCTTTAAGAGCAGGCTTGCACTATGAGTTCTCCCCAAATGCGATGGACCACTCTCTCCCTCTCTGCCCACGGATGAGAGGCAGTCTGACATTCCAAGCTGTAGCATTTGATTGCCTTGGAATAAAATCATATTTGATACACAAAATTATGACCCAAACGTTGCTGTTTATAGAGAACACTATATTACAGCAATCCATTCTTCATTTCCTGCGCAATGGATTAATTAAACTGAAGTGGTGTGTTTGGAGTGAATCAATGCCGTCGTGCAGCACAAATTATCGTCTTTGACTAGACTAAAATTGTACAAACACAATTGATACAAGGAATTGAAACTATCACTTCTGCTTATTATAGGAAAAATAGAATCATAGTGATTTGTTGAGAATCAGGTGTGAGGAAAACTGTTGTGTGACCCTTTTGCGTTCCGGCAAAATGTCCGGTAATATGACACGGTATAATAACGACACTATGGTATCACGACATCATGTTAGGCTATTTGAGAATATGTATCAGCTGCAAGAAGATTATTCTTCCTCAAAGAGAGGGTCTGTATTGAGGATGACAGGGATGTCTAAACCTCTCCAAAATGCGCACGGATGCAGCCTGAGGCGCAGTGTTGTGAACAAACAAATGGATAAGGCATAAGCGGAGGTCTAGAGGTCCCGCTCTACGCTTTCCCTTAAGTGTGTGGGGGGGGGCGGAATAGTTATTTTACAGATAGTGTAACGCCACACCCTAAGACACACTTCTACCCGCAGACTAGACAGTCAGTATAAGGTTTAACGTGGAAGGCGCGGCCGCAAGATATCATTTAGGGGCAACGGAGCTGCCTTGTGCGTTAAATAAGACATATGGTGGCACCAACGATAGGGGCCTAATGTTTTTTTCACCCTTTTGCCATTTAAGCTTTAAAGGGTATTAATAACTCAAATCAGACAGGCCACTTGATAACCAAATCAATGAAGAGATCATATGATATCAGCGCTGGATATGCAGAGAGAGACGCATAAGAAAGTGACTTACCTGCATGTTCATGTCTTTGTAGCTCCTCCTGCTGTTCTTCTTTAATCTGTGGAGGTTCTGGTTCCATCTGGACCAGACATGGGCTCCTCTCCTGCTGTCCCCCTTTAATCTGTGGAGGTCCTGGTTTCATCTGGTCCAGACTGGGGCTCCTCTCCTGCTGTTCAGGGGCAACCTCGTCTTTACACACAGGAAGGAGTGAGAGATCTAGAAGGAGGTGAGAGGAGGTAAAGTCAGCAGAGAGCAACTCAATTTGTTTTCTGGTTGAATAAGATTGATTATCCTACTCTATATCGGTTCTGTAATGATCGGTAAAGTTTTTTTAATGCATGGCACTGAAAAGACCAGCTGTCTAGTGTCTAGTAGGCTTAGGTACCGAGACCAGACCCATTGAAAGAGTCTCATATTGAAAAAGACTCTTTCAATGGGTCTGGCTATCATCGGATGACTGCTAGAGAGATGCTAACATTGTTAGCGCTGGCTGTTTAGTTCTCAGAGAGCACAACACATTAGACTGTACAATCTGTCAGATCGACACGTGCCCAGTGTCCACCCATCATTACTCCAATCTGGGAACCCATTCAGTTCCCCCCCTTTGTTTTTGCCTCTGGGGGCACACCTCCTTTTTTTTGTGTAGAAACAGGAATTTATTTGTCTCCTCCCCTTTCTAAGTCCACATCCTCCCGTGTGCATCAGTGTTTATTCCTTCTAACAACAATACTACATGTTTAAGGCAGTGGTGCTGACAAATCTTTCTTGAGATATCATCATTACGTTGACAAATGTAGAATATTTAATCATACATTGCGCATCAGGATGTGCGTATTAGAGCTGTCAGAACAGTCCAAAAATTACTTTCAGACATCCATTCAAAAAAAAAATGTGTGTGTTCGATCATTCGAACCTTTCAAATTTCAAATAAAATATATCTTTTTATATTTTTCATATAAAATACGGGTATTGTATCCGTTAAAATGATTTTGATTACATGCTTCTCAGGGAAACATCAAGGATCTAAACACAATAACGTTTAGGAATAAGTTTAGGTTTAGGCATAGTTAAGTTTAGGTTTAGGCATAGTTTACTGAGGTTACGTTTATGAATAAGTTTAGGTTTATGCATAGTTTTACTGAGGTTACGTTTAGGAATAAGTTTAGGTTTAGACATAGTTTTACTGAGGTTACGTTTATGAATAAGTTTAGGTTTAGGCATAGTTTTACTGAGGTTACGTTTAGGAATAAAGTTAGGCTTAGGCATAGTTTTACTGAGGTTACGTTTAGGAATAAAGTTAGTGTAAGCGCCCTCGATGTAAGAATGAAGCGGATTGGTTTCAACGGGTGTTTTATTTTTCTTGGAAGAACCATGGATCAACACCGTGAAAACTATGAAAAAAAATAGAGAATAAATACTTTTACAAATGTATCAAATATTTCATAGTTCCATTCAACAATAAAAGCAGTGCATTTGAATTAATTACTTCAGTACAATTCAACAATAAAATACTTTATAGTCGATTGTAATTCAATATAAGTAGTCATTTAACATAGGAACCCAAGAAGACAAAGCAAAATGTATCATAACCAAAATATCATAGACCCAAACAAACCAAACAAAAGTAGTTAAGCCCAAAGTAAATAACAAATGAAAACCCCAAACCAAACAATCCTATACCTTGCTCCGGCTATCGAGGGGCTAAACAGGCTGTTTGAATGCCAACTGGAACCTTCATTCATCGTCACCCATCATAATAGTTGCATATGTCAACACTGATCACAGCAGGGACTGTGGAAAATACAACTGCTCAGTACACTGAAGCTACACATGTCTGAGTTCAACATTTACCGAAATAATGTGTGAGGCATTTCCAACAAACATACCATGTTGCTCTGCTAGCACACACACACGCCGTCTCTCTGCTGCTGTAACTGACTGAGTTGTGAAAGGCATGGGGTGTGTGAAGCGAGCTAGTTTAAATGCGTGCCGGTGCGGTGACAGGACGTTTCAAAATAAAGGTAAACCAAAGTACAGGAAGTATCAAAATAAAAGTATGCCAAAGTAACGTAAATAAACAGATCAACTTCAAACCAAAATAATTGAAGTTAAACCAGCAAGTGTCCCCGACACTTACAGTTAGGCTTAGGCATAGTTTTACTGAGGTTACGTTTAGGAATAAAGTTAGGTTTAAGCATAGTTTTACTGAGGTTACATTTAGGAATAAAGTTAGGTTTAGGCATAGTTTTACTGAGGTTACGTTTAGGAATAAAGTTAGGTTTAGGCATAGTTTTACTGAGGTTACATTTAGGAATAAAGTTAGGTTTAGGCATAGTTTTACTGAGGTTACGTTTAGGAATAAAGTTAGGTTTAGGCATAGTTTTACTGAGGTTACATGTAGGAATAAAGTTAGGTTTAGGCATAGTTTTACTGAGGTTACGTTTAGGAATAAAGTTAGGTTTAGGCATAGTTTTACTGAGGTTACGTTTAGTAATAAAGTTAGGTTTAGGCATAGTTTTACTGAGGTTACGTTTAGTAATAAAGTTAGGTTTAGGCATAGTTTTACTGAGGTTACATGTAGGAATAAAGTTAGGTTTAGGCATAGTTTTACTGAGGTTACGTTTAGTAATAAAGTTAGGTTTAGGCATAGTTTAACTGAGGTTACGTTTAGGAATAAAGTTAGGTTTAGGCATAGTTTTACTGAGGTTACATTTAGGAATAAAGTTAGGTTTAGACAGTTTTACTGAGGTTACGTTTAGGAATAAAGTTAGGTTTAGACATAGTTTTACTGAGGTTACGTTTAGGAATAAAGTTAGGTTTAGACATAGTTTTACTGAGGTTACGTTTAGGAATACCAGGTGGCGACCGTTCCGAGGTCGCCGGATTTGTAAAGTCTTAATCTAAATCTAAGTGTGGACCCTTATGGGTCACTTGGTTCCATTTGTACACTCTCACTGTTACTCACCAGTAGGCTAAGGTTCCATTTGTTCACTGTCACAGTTAAATTAACATTGAGGATTCTACAATGTATATTAGGGTCCCAGTCCCAGAGATGTTTTACTTTGTTTTTATTTTGCCATATGTTCCAGCTCTAGGTCATAATATTCAATACAATCCTTAGAGTTGATAATTGATGTAACATCCCAGCTAGCAGGGGTGGGTATGTTATCACAGTGACCATATTCCAGAGCATATGGATCAGGTTGTTTCATTTCTCAACAGGCTACACACATTGATTCTGAACATTTACAACAGTTTCAAACTCATTTGCTGAAATAAACACCAGCCATGACTTGATCTCTGCCAAGATCCAACAGTTACGCGCTCGCTCGCTCGCTCACACTCACTCACTCACACACTCACTCACTCTCTCACTCTCTCACTCTCTCTCTAGACAGACAGACAGAGACGCACACGCACGCACACACACACACACACACACACACGCACGCACGCACGCACGCACGCACGCACGCACGCTCTCTCTCTCTCTCTCTCTCTCTCTCTCTCTCTCTCTCTCTCTCTCTCTCTCTCTCTCTGTGTGTCAAGACAGACAGACAGAGACGCACACGCACACACACACACACACACACACACACACACACACACACGGTCACACGGTCACTCACTCACTCACTCACGCACGCACGCACGCACGCACTCTCTCTCTCTCTGTGTCAAGACAGACATACAGAGACAGAGACGCACACGCACACGCGCACACACACACACACACACACACACACACACACACACACACACACACACACACACACACAGCAGTAGCGGTAGCTACTAGCTAGCCTAGTCTTACCATAGAGCTGCTTCCTGCTTGCAGCCTGTATAGAGCCTGAGAGTGCGGAGTGTATTATATTATATATAATATATAATATAATATATTATATATATATATTAGAGTGTATTACTGATCCTCTGATAGGATGTGAACTGGAATAAAATAATCATACAAACTACTTCTGTCTGAACCACTCAAGCCCCCAGAGCCACGGTAGAACAGTGAAGCTGCCGTCGCCTGGTGGTCAAATCTGAGATTGCAATACTTCCACGTCTAAAACGCTACTGCGCATGCTTCTATCGTCTGGAACGCCAGTGCGCCTGCTCTATTGGCTCCAATTCCAGGAAGTAGAGGTACTTCCGGGTGCTTCATGCGCGGCTTTTATTGAAACGAATAGGTGGGGGCGGTGCAGTCCGCCCGCTAGATATATTATAACTATGAAAACACTGCCTTTGTTTACTCCGCCATCTTGGATCTCGTTCTGTCACGCACTCTCGCGCGGGAGTGCGTGACGACAACGAGATCTAAGATGGCTGAATAAACAAAGGCAGCGTTTTAGACAGAAGTAGTTTTAGTCCATGAGCCAGAGCCCCAAAATTGAGCAATGATTATCGAAAGAGTGGGCAAAACCAAACCTATATTAAATTGTTCATAGGGTCAATACGAGTAAATAAATATATGATAACCTTTCCACAGGACCAGCTTTTTCATATTTATCACACATTTTGTTATTTTCCCCATACGTACATGACAGGTGAAAAAATGACAACATTTAAAAAAAGAGTTATCATAATGAAACCTCCTGAGTTGATTACTTACATGAAGACAATGATTTATCGTATTACAAGTTTTCTGAAATTGTATATTTAAATATGCAAATTAGGCATTAGGAAAATATGCCCAAATTTGCATAACTTTCCAGAATCAACATTGGACAAAGCCAGAGTCAACATACTTATTTCATTTTGTTAAGATGTTGGAGTCAAAGGTTTTTAACGAGGGAATATTCAATATATGCTCAATTTTGGGGCTCTGGCTCATGGACTAAATGCCTAATTTGCATATTTAAATATACAATTTCAGAAAACTTGTAATACGATAAATCATTGTCTTCATGTAAGTAATCAACTCAGGAAGTTTCATTATGATAACTCTTTTTTAAATTTTGTCATTTTTTCACCTGTCATGTACGTATGGGGAAAATAACAAAATGTGTGATAACCATGAAAAAGCTGCTCCTGTGGAAAGGTTATCATATATTTATTTACTCGTATTGACCCTATGAACAATTTAATATAGGTTTGGTTTTGCCCACTCTTTCGATAATGAAATCTTGTCTGGCTCATGGACTATTTCGTATGATTATTTTATTCCAGTTCACATTGTATCAGTATTCAGCAGTGGTGTAAAGTTAAGTAACTATGTACATTTACTCAAGTACTGTACTTAAGTACAAGTTTGAGGTGCTTTTACTTTCCTGGAGTATTTCCAATTGTCTATCCTTTTTGTAAGTGTCTGTGACACTTGTACCATTTAACTTCAATTGTTTCTTTAGTTTTAAGTTAATTTGTTATTTACTTTGCTTATTTGGTTTACTTTATTTTGACACTTCCTGTGTATTTTGTGCTACCTTTATTTTGACACTTCCTGTCACCAGACCGGACTTATCTGAGGCATGCTAGCTTCACACACACACACACACACACACACACACACACACACACACACACACACACACACACAACGTGTCTCCTAATCAGCGCGACACGGTAGGAAATGTTTGTGTGTGTGTTTGCCTTAACGTTCTGTAGCCTGTGTGTAACCTGTAACCCTTTGTTCTGCACTTTAAGTGCGCAGTTTGAGTAGCCTAAGGTTGTTTATATATATTGTTCACAGCGCCTGCTGTGACGCTTGGTGCGAGAAAATGACCGTTTGAGTTACTTGAAGCCAAGGTGGTTTCATATGCAGCCTAGCTGTAGAATACAACTCTCGTAGACGTATTTATCATTCTGACGTTTCAATCCACGAGAGTTGTAGGGTTCACCCCCCATGGACACAGGGACTTTCAGCACTATGCCCCCGTAGACACTCCAAACATGTACAAATTGAAAATAAAGGTGCTTACCCACACGCCCCAAATGTTAACTCTCGCTACGGGGTAGTAGTTTAATGTCATAATCCATATAGTTTAATAAAGAAGTGTTTTAATGCCGTCTGTGGCCGAACGCCATGTTTTCACCCACGTTTACTTCCTGTTTACATTGAGTGTAATTCCGGGTTTCACCAGATGGGCGCGTCACTACCGCCCATTGGGAACTTCCGACAGAATCGGCCACACACAACTCTCGTAGATTGAAAACGTCAGAATCATAAATACGTCTACGAGAGTTGTATTCTATAGCTAGAATTATATCAACTATAAATGTACTATTTTATTGTTGAATTGTACTTTGAAAGTGATACTTTGAAATGCACTGATTTTGTTGTTGAGTGAAACTATGAAATGATTTAATATGATTGTAATTAGTATTTATTTATATTTTTATAGTCTTCACGGTGTTCGAAACAAAGCTTCATTCTGCGCTGAAGAGAAATAAATACACCAGTTAGACCATCCACTTCGTCATTATTCAAATCCAAGGGCTGCTACGTCACTTTTACTTCTACTCCACTACATCTCGGAGGCAAATATTGTACTCCACTACAATTATTTGAAAACTTTAGTTACTTTTCAGATATAAATTAATACATTATAAAACATACTTTAACCACGTTAGCCCTATTTTATACCTAGGCTATTTGAAAATGGCAGATCCTACGAGCTTGTAGATCTGCTATTTAAAAAAAAACATTTGGTACTTTAAGTACATTTTGATACCAATACCTTTGTACTTTTACTCAAGTAAATCTTTAATTCCTGGACTTTTACTTGTAACAGAGTACTTTTACATTGCAGTATTGATACTTTTACTTAAGTAAAACATTTGTGCTACTGCTAACACATCATTGTGTGTGTGTGTGTGTGTGTGTGTGTGTGTGTGTGTGTGTGTGTGTGTGTGTGTGTGTGTGTGTGTGTGTGTGTGTGTGTGTGTGTGTGTGTGTGTGTGTGTGTGTACACACCAAGTATACTGTGAGAAGTAGAACAATGATCCTTGTCTTCACAAGAGAAATGGTTGTTTTTATGATTCATTCATGATTTTTTAGAGTCCAGATGGAGCTTAAAACTCAGGTTAATAATTCATGTTATCATCAGGAATGTAAGGCTTAGGATTATGCTTAAAGGTAGGGTAAGTGATATTTTTTGGTTAAAACAAAAAGTGTTTTGTTAAAAGGTTAAAATACTATATTCTGATAGTAATCATTGCTAAAGAGTGTTTTTTCAGTAACAGCAGTCTCCCCTTCTCTCCAGCTCTTTAATAAACAGAAAATACATTTTTCGGTAGGTGTCAAAATCTCAGCCAATCAGGAGAAAGTACACATTTTTAAGCTTAATTTGTATAGTGTTCCAGTTCCAATTTTGTCTGCTCATTTCTTAGTGTCATCACTTCCAATTCCACTTGTTTAATCTGTATCCTGATTGAGTTCTCTGTCCTGGTTGGATAAAATTGGAAATGAAACTGAAACTGAAACGAAAATGCATTTTCTGTTTTATAAAGAGGTGGAGAGACAAGGAGACTCCTTTTACTGAACAAACACTCTATAGCAATGAGTACTATCAGAATATAGAGCTATTTAACACTTATTTTAACCAACGCAAATCACTTACCCTACCTTTAATGAATGTATTCTTAGTTGTGTGCCGGTGTCTAACACAATGTGAGCTTGTAGATCGGCTATTTTCGGCTTAAATTACAGATGGGGATTGTTAATTGCTATTGATTTATTGATATCAAAATGTACTCAAAGTACCAAAAGTAAAAGTACTAAAATGTTTGTAAATAGCCGATCTATACAAGCTCACAATGTAGATCGGCTATTTTCAAATAGGCTAGGTATAAAATAGGGCTAAAGTGGTTAATGTATGTTCTAAAATGTAATAATGTAATGTTTATTTATCTGCAAAGTAATAACTAGGAACTAAAGTTTTCAAATAATTGCAGTGGAGTAAAAGTACACTATTTGCCTCCGAGATGTACTGGAGTAGAAGTAAAAGTACTGAAAATAGGAAATACTCCAGTAGAATAAAAATACCTCAAAATTTTACCTAAGTACAGTACTTGAGTAAATGTACTTAGTTACACTACTGAATAAAGCCATGTCTTACTTTGCTTCAAGCATTGCCTTTGTGTTGCTTTGTGTTGCTAATGAAGCCTCTCACGTCATGGTTACTTTGCATTATGCAAAGTAGTTACACAGACCGCTAGATGGATCTATCTAGCTAGCCATATGTATCAACAGTCCATTTCTGTCTCATCAGGTCTTGAGATATAGAAAGGAGAACGTTTCTTTCTGATAAGGCAGCTGACACAGGGGATACAGGACAGGTGGGCACTAGGGGTAGCCTGGTAAACCATCCCCCTTCCGGAAATCTCTTTTGCATTTGATTTCAGGAATTCAAATGAGATTTCCAGAAGTGGGATGGTTTACCAGGCTAGGCACTAGGTAACCTCGCGTCACCAGTCTTTCAACCTCGGAGGAAAGCCTGGTATGCGTTACTAAAGACCTGTGTGATCCGGTCTAGGCCACGCCTACGAAAAAAAATAAATAAAAAATCTCACTCCGGATTGTCGCGATCCGGTTTTGCGGTGCCGCTTTGTTTTGGTTCCCCAATCCCTATTTAAATGGAATAGAATTTCCCCGTGGGATAATACAGACGCTAAATAGTCTCCGGAAAGTACACTCACATTTATATTAAAAAAATAAGCTAGACTACGCCGCATCAAGGATTTTATTAGGACGGACCTATTTTGGGGTGAAGTCTTTCCGGTCACCTGATGACGCGGATGACGTGCCTGGTGACGTAGGGCTACTCCCGCTCCCGACCGGATCATAGACCCGAAAAGCTTTGCTTCCCAGGCTAGGCACTAGGGACATCTGGGCACCTCAGTGTGAAATTTGCTAATCTTGTCAAAAATGTAAAAGAAATTATAATAATCTCTCTCCACTGTTTGATTTGAAAATTCAGATATCATGGTCTAATGTGCAAATACATGGTGGACATGGACACATGACGTCACGGACACAACTTCAGGTTTTACCGCGGACACACAGCAGCGATGGGACCACGCAAAAAAACATCGATTGGCATTGGGACACACAGTGCCAACAGACATCGCATTCGAGCCGCAGCAACAGCAGGTAATTATTTAATTTTGTCACCTTATTTCCTTAACTTGCTCAGCAATCGGGCTCCTTACTGTGGGTGTGGGTGTGTGTGTGTTTAGTTTACACATCTGCATCAGACAGCAAATGGCTATTGAAACAAAAACATATGCAATTATGACTTACAAGATGTGCCTGTAATAAAAATCACACTAATAGGGCAGCCGGCGGTTCCACGCTGATGCGGCAGGGGCCACACTCCAAGAGGGGAGTGTGCCCTTTGTTCAATTATCCTATTGTCCAGAGGGTACATGCACGACATTAAACAGGGATCAAATCAGCTCAAACTCAGCATATTTATTATCTTCATTACAGCAATACACAGGAACAACACTGTGTGATATGTGAACCAATAATGCAAGACAGGTAGAAATCAAATACTTAACGTATCAGTGAGTTTTGCTTCGTAAAGGCTCTAGAGCGATTAGTCCACACAGGGAAAGGATCGGGAGGCGCCTCGCATGCACGAACAACAGAGTCAGTAAAACCAAAGTCTGTAAGATCGCGGAGAATTCTAACTGTCACAAAATGTGTAATGTTACTATATACTAAGGAAACCAGTGAGGGTCTGTCCCCAAAAGGGGACTTTGGATTGGATAACTTTGACATGCACGTCAAAGTTATGGGACGTGCCAAGTGGTTGCTATGGTATTCTCAAGTCTGTTAGGGCACACGTGGAGCCAAGACAACAAGGGTTAAGAGGTGCATGTCAACTTTCTAGCAAAAACCACCACTATGCATACGGTGCAGACAGGATGTGGACAGGAAAGGGAAAGTTCAGTTAAAGTTCAGACAGTTCGACATTTACTTTTCAGCCTACGCCTCGTATCCTGTTTTTAACCAATTTTAGGTAGTTTTAGTCAATGTTATGTTCATAAGGTGAAATGGAAATTTCCACTTGTCGTGACACTTACAAATGTAGAGGCCCAGAAAATGTAAAGTGATGTTCAGTCTTTAAAATGGATGCTGATAATAAACCATACCATATTTTCCCATCAACGCGCCGCACAAGGTGCCCTTTTTTTTTTTACTTGAGCACCTGCCCCTCAAAATGTCTGTGCACGCCACTGGTGTGTGCGCACGCGCGCGCCTTGACTTACTTAATGTCAACACAAGCACCCTAGCTCACTGATCTTTTCACTCTGATCTGCATTAGGGTCCCGCGGTAACATGTGTTGATCGGCGCTATCCGGTGCCATTAAACATGTTAAAACATGTGGTTTGCTATCTCTCGGTGTGTGTGTGTGTGTGTGTGTGTGTGTGTGTGTGTGTGTGTGTGTGTGTGTGTGTGTGTGTGTGTGTGTGTGTGTGTGTGTGTGTGTGTGTGTGTGTGTGTGTGTGTGTGTGTGTGTGTGTGTGTGTGTGTGTGTGTGTGCTGTCTACGGCAAGGATTCCCAAACAGGCACCTCCACACATCACTTACACTGCCATTTCATCGTTGCAATAAAGCATACAGTATTTACACAATACTAGCTACATGTTCTCAAGCTAAATGAGGATAAGACAGAAGTTCTCATAATTGGTTCTAGTGAGCAGAGAGAATCAATAACAAGTAGGCTCGGTAACATGACTGTAGGAAGTAAAACTACAGTCAAGAACCTGGGGCTTATTATTGATTCTGAATTGAATTTTAATACTCATTACATATTAGTCATGTTACCAAGATTGCGTTTTTTCCATCTGAGAAACGTTGCACGAATCAGAGCCTATCTGTCGTTGGACGATGCAAAAACTTTGATCCACGCTTTTGTTTTCTCTCGGCTTGATTACTGTAATGCACTTTACTCTGGCCTGCCAAAGAAAACAACCGTCAGATTACAACTTGTTCAAAATGCGGCAGCCAGAGTTTTAACCCATTGATACCTGGAACGCATCTGTGTCACTTTAGCTTTCTTTGGCTATTCAAAAAACTGTTAGGATTTAGAAGACATTTCTAGAATCTTCTCAGGTCTTAAAGGGTTAACTAAAACTAAGATGAGAGAACATATTACTCCAGTTTTAGCATCTCTACATTGGCTCCCGGTTGTTTTTAGGATTGATTTTAAAATAATTGTACTTGTTTATAAAGCTCTCAATGGTCTCGCACCCTCCTACCTCTATGACCTCCTTCCTAGATACGTTCCAAACCGCCCCCTCAGGTCTTCTAGTGCAGGCCTACTCGGAAGTGTCTTATAAAAAAACACGGTGAAGCAGCATTCTGCTTCTACGGGCCAACGGCTTGGAATAAACTCCATTACACCAGGCACCCTCTGTAGACAGTTTTAAACCATTGAGACCTGAAGCCGATTCTACATGTCTCCTAAATCTCAACAGTTTTCCGAAAAACGTTTGTTTCTATATCAGTGGTGCTCAATCTTTTTCATGTCAAGGACCCCCAAAATTATATGTATTTGGCCGCGGACCCCCATCAAAATATCTTGTTCCAGGGACCCCCAGAAGCAAAGATTTGAGTAAAAAATGTTCGCTTTAAAAATATATATATTCAAAGATTTGCACACATTTTCACGAATTTTCAAAAATAGCAGATCTACAAGCTCGTAGCGCGGCACTCGGTGCCGCGCTATGAGCTTGTAGATCTGCTATTTTTGAATAGCCCAAAGTGTAAAATAATGCTTTTTGGCTCAAATCTAAAAATGACACAGTTCCAGGTCTTAAAGGAGAATTCCGGACAAATTAAGTGTTATCTTTCATGTCTCGTTACTCACCTAGCGACGTAAAAAGTGGCGTTCTTTTTTTCCATATATTCCCCTGTCGTCATTTTTTAAACACCCTCCGTTGTTATAATGGGAGCGCGTGGCTTAGTGAAGTTCGTCTATTATAACCGACGCAATGTTATTTTTTTCTCTACTACGATTCATTGTAGAGTCTCATGATAGTCAAACATGCGCTGAAAATTCCTGCGAGCCTGCCGTTAATGGCGAACGATTTAACACTGGATGCTTGTTTCTTTCCAGAACCTGGCAACTCGTGTTGTGCCAACTCGTGTTGTGCCTCGTGAAGTGCCTTTTTCAGTAATAAGTTAGACAAGAAGTGAATGGAGCAGCACATCTTCGGATCACTATCTTGGGTTCTGAACATTATTTTCAAAAATAAAAAAAATATATATATACTTAAACTCAGGATTTTTCGTTCTTGGCACTGAGGGCATTCAGAAAAAACTCATTGTCATGACATGACAAATGTCATGTTATCTGTTGCCTAGAGTTCCTGCACCTCCCTGTGGGTAAAGAGAAGGTTTTCCCTGAAGAGCAGGAGAGGAACTCCAGTCTGGTCCAAGAGGAACCAGAAGCTCCACAGATTAAAGAGGAACAGAAGGAGCTCCTTCAAAGACCAGAGGAGGCTGGTGGGTCAACGTTAACATTACTAGCAGTGAAAAGTGAAGATAATGATGATGAAAAAAGAGATAAAGAGCCTCTAGCCGGCACCTCAACTGAACACATGAAAACACAAGCTGATGTAGAGGACTGTGGAACATCACAACCAACTAGTGATGACCAGCTCCTCTCTTCACACTGTTCTGAATCTGACATCACTGATGACAGTGATGACTGGGAGGAGACCAGGGAAGGTCAGTCAGCTTTAAACAAACTGAAATCACACAAGACAAAAAATGTAGTAGGACAATCGTTGTCTTTGAGCAACAAGCTGTCCCCGGACCCGAAATCATCAAAAGAAACTCACTCCATGATGAGTCAAAAACAGAGGAAAAGCTTGTGCTGTACAGTTTGTAGCAAAAGCTTTCTTAAAAACAGTTATTTGATAATACACATGAGGACTCATACAGGTGAAAAACCCTTTATTTGTGAAGTTTGTCAAAAAAGCTTCAGAGCTAAATCATATCTGAAGACGCACATGATGACCCATAATGGGGGAAAACCCTTTATTTGTGAAGTTTGTGAACAGAGATTCAGTCGAATTCAGCATCAGAAGGCACACATGAGAACTCATACAGGTGAACAACCCTTTAGTTGTGAAGTTTGTGAACAGAGATTCAGTCAAACTCAGCATCTGAAGGCACACATGAGAACTCATACAGGTGAAAAACCCTTTACTTGTACCGTTTGTCAACAGAGATTCAGTTCAAGTTCTAATCTGATGAAACACAAGAGGACTCATACAGATGAAAAACCCTTTACTTGTGAAGTTTGTCAGAAACGCTTCAAAGCTAATGATGATCTGAAGAGACACATGATGAGCCATAATGTGGAAAAACTCTTTATTTGTGAAGTTTGTGGACAAAGTTTCATTCGAAGACAAAGTTTGAAGAATCACATGAGAATACATACAGGTGAAAGCTTTTGCTGTACAGTTTGTAGCAAAAGCTTTCTTAACAACAGTTACTTGAAAATACACATGAGCACTCATACAGGTGAAAAAAACTTTATTTGTGAAGTTTGTGAACAGAGATTCAGTCACACTTCGCATTTGAAGTCACATGAGGACTCATGTGGCTGAAAAACCCTTTACTTGTGAAGTTTGTCAAAAAAGCTTCAGAGCTAAATCATATCTGAAGACACACATGATGACCCATAATGGGGAAAAACCCTTTATTTGTGAAGTTTGTGAACAGAGATTCAGTCGAACTCAGCATCTGAAAACACACATGAGAATTCATACTGGTGAAAAACCCTTTGCTTGTACAGTTTGTCAACAGAGATTCAGTTCAAATTCTTATCTGAAGAAACACATGAGGACTCATACAGGTGAAAAACCCTTTACTTGTGAAGTTTGTCAAAAACGCTTCAAATCTAATTCTAATCTGAAGAAACACATGATGACCCATAATGGGGAAAAAAACTTTTTTTGTGAAGTTTGTGGACAAAGTTTCATGCAAAGACAAAGTTTGAAGAATCACTTTAGAATACATACAGGTGAAAAACCCTTTATTTGTACAGTTTGTCAACAGAGATTCAGTCATAATTCTTATCTGCAGAAACACCTGAGGAGACATACCGGGGAAAAACCCTTTACTTGTACAGTTTGTGAACAGAGATTCAGTGAAACTCATCATATGAAGACACACATGATAATTCATACAGGTGAAAAACCTTTTACTTGTACAATTTGTCAAAAAAACTTCTATCGTAATTATAATCTAAAGAAACACATGAGGACTCATACAGGTGAAAAACCATTTACTTGTGAAGTTTGTGGAAAAGGTTTCATTCAAAGACAAGATTTGAAGAGTCACATGAGAACACATACAGGTGAAAAACCCTTTACTTGTGCAATTTGTGAAAAAAGGTACACACATGAAAGTACTCTGAAGATACACATGATAACTCATACAGGTGAAAAACATTTTACTTGTACAATTTGTCAAAAAAACTTCAATCATAATTCTAATCTCAAGAAACACATGAGGACTCATGCAGCTGAAAAACCCTTTACTTGTGAATTGTGTCCAAAAAGCTTCAAAACTAAATCATATCTGAAGACACACATGATGACCTATAATGTGGAAAAACCCTTTATTTGTGAAGTTTGTGAACAGAGATTCAGTCAAACTCAGCATCTGAAGAAACACATGAGAACTCATACAGGTGAAAAACCCTTTACTTGTACAGTTTGTCAACAGAGATTCAGTTCAAGTTCTAATCTGACGAAACACAAGAGGTCTCATACAGATGAAAAACCCTTTACTTGTGAAGTTTGTCAAAAAAGCTTCAAAGCTAATTCATCTCTGAAGAAACACATGATGACCCATAATGTGGAAAAAAAAACTATTTGTGAAGTTTGTGGACAAAGTTTCATTCGAAGACAAAATCTGAAGAGTCGCATGAGAACTCATTCTTGTGAAAAACCCTTTACTTGTGCAGTTTGTAAAAAAAAGGTGAAACATGAAAGTGCTCTGAAGAAACACAATAGGACTCATACAGGGGAATACATACATAGCTTTAGTTGTAGTTTGTAATAAAGTCTTTGTTCAAAATGAAACTCTTGGGAAATGTGGATCCATACAGGGGAGAAATCTGTAAACTCAATTTTTTTTTCCCAAAGCAATCTGAATCGATATCGTCGATACATGTCAAAGACAACTTACTTTTTATCACTCACTCTAATCAAATGTGACGGTGAGAAGCTCCTACATACTAGCAGAGGAATCCCACAATCTGATGATGTTTATTAAATTCTTAAACATGATTGATATTTTTCTACATTATTTCCTGCATGGAAACTGTACTGCACACACCAGTGTTGATTTCGGCGACTAAATCTATGACGAAAAATGTTCGTCAACTACCTTTTTCCACTGACGAAAACTGAATAAAAACTAAGCTACGATGACTAGAACTAGACTAAATATATTGGCAATTTCGGCAACAAATAAAAACTAGACAAAAATGTTAGTGAGTGACTAGTGGAGATGAGATCCAGTAGAACTAAAAGACATTTTGTGTTTGGTTGTGCTCTGGTGTTGCGCTCTGACAATAGCAGATCGTCTATTTTCAGCATGCAACCAAGTGTAAAATCCGCCATTACTACCCCATCAAGGCATCGCCAAAATTTATTTTAGTCGACTAAAATCAATAAAATAAATGATATTTAGTCGACTAAAACTAGACAAAAACTAAAACATTTCAGATGACTAAAATATGACTACAATTATATGGACTTTTTCAAAGGCTAAAATTCTGACACACGCTATGTGTGTTTGATGGTGACTTAAAGGGCAAGACCACTTTGGTAGAGGTTTGGGTTGTGTAGTTACCTTGCCATGATGTAACTCCAAAGGTGGACAAGAAATCAAAAATAATTGCTCCATTGATTAGAAATTAATAATTCAAAATATGCTCCTCATTGACTTACATTGTATGGTAAAACAGCTCTCAAAGTCACTCTTTTAGCACATAAACGAACACAAACAAAGTTGATTCAGACAATATAGAACATCACCAAACCCAGTAGTGTTTTTTTTTATATAAAAATGTTAACTTCCCGTTGTTTTTGAAATTTTTATTAAGAAGAAAACCCGGACTGGATCCGGATCCGGATCTTCAAATAGTAAAATCAGCAGGAAGTTGACATTTTTATTTAAAAAATAAACCGTACTGGGTTTGGTGATGTTCTATATTGTCTGAATTAGGTTTGTTTGTGTTCGTTTATGTGCTAAAATAGTGACTTTGAGAGCTGTTTTACCGTACAATGTAAGTCAATGGAGGAGCATATTTTGAATTATCAATTTCTAATCAATGGAGCAATTATTTTTGATTTCTTGTCCACCTTTGGAGTTACATCATGGCAAGGTAAATACACAACCCAAACCTCTACCAAAGTGGTCTTGCCCTTTAATACAATTGTTTATCATGTATCTGTGTGGGTTAGCAGCTCTTTAGTAGGCCCTCATTGTCTCTTGGGCCTTCTAGAGCCCATCTTATAGAGGGTATGCGTGTGACATCATCATCAAACCCGGAAGTTATGCAGGAATGCCTACTGAGTGTCAAAAAAAATACTTTCTGGCCTTGACAGCCCATGCATCCAAACAGAAAAGTCATATCTGATTGCATTAACCCATTGAGACCTGGAACTGTCTCATTTTTAGATTTGAGCTAAAAAGCATTATTTTACACTTTGGGCTATTCAAAAATAGCAGATATACAAGCTCATAGCGCGGCACCGAGTGCCGCGCTACGAGCTTGTAGATCTGCTATTTTTGAAAATTCGTGAAAATTCGTGAAAATCTTTGAAAATATATATTTTTAAAGCAAACATTTTTAACTCAAATCTTTGCTTCTGGGGGGTCCCTGGAACAAAATATTTTGATGGGGGTCCGCGGCCAAATACATATCATTTTGGGGGTCCTTGACATGAACAAGTTTGAGAACCACTGATATAGAAACATACGTTTTTCAGAAAACTGTTGAGATTTAGGAGACATGTAGAATCGGCTTCAGGTCTCAATGGGTTAAACAACATTAAACAGTGTTAAACTCACTTTGCATGTTGTTTTGCCACTCGCTTTGCCACTCGATGTGCCATTCACTTTAAGCATGCGCATACCCTCTATTCTCTCTGGTTGTTTAGTTCTGTATTTTGTTATTGTGTTGTATGATGCTCCCGTGTAGTCAGTGAATAAAGTTGCCACCTTTTGTTACATCCGTCTCTGGTTCTGATTATTCTGAGCCCATGCTTGTTAGGAGAACCTTATCTTGTCCAGTTACATAACAGTTAATGTATTTAGTAGGATCCTTCACTCCTTTAAGTGAGGGTGGTGTACTTGTATTCATGAGGACAGTGTTTTGCTTTTATACGTTTTGCCCTGATCAAGAAGTCTAAACACGGGCAGTGGCCTAATTATATTATTATATATTACATTTTATATTCCCGTCTGAGAGACATCGTTAACCTTTTTATTAGTGTATTTGTTCATGCTTCTTTCTTTTTATAAACATTTAGTGTGTGTGTTTATTACCAAGCTGAACGTTGAGGCTACGACTGTAAGCTGTGGTAGACTTTCAGTGTGTTGTTTAACCCTTTAAGGCCGGGAAGGGAACGTATGTGTGTCATTTTAGGATTTCTTTGGCTATTCAAAAATAGCAGATACACAAAATGTATCTACTATTTTTAGAAAAATCTTAAATATGTGCAAATCATTTTAACTCAAATCTTTGCTTCTGGGGGTCCCTGGAACAAAATATTTTTAGATGGGAGGGGGTCCGCGGACAAATACATATTATTTTGGGGGTCCTTGATATGAAAAAAGTTTGAAAACCATTGAAAATATAGCAACATAAGTAAACAAAAACAAAAACAAAAAAAAAATGTAGGAAAAAAAAATACTGTTAGGATTTAGAAGACATTTGTAAAATCCCCAGAAGCAAAGATTTGAGTTGAAAACTTTCGCTTTAAAAAAGTATATATATATATTCAAACTAAAGATTTGCACACATTTTCACGATAAAAAAAACATATGTTCATGATATTACTTTAAGTGATTTTAACGTTTTTTTTCTTCTTCAGGTGTTGACCATGTGTTCATGTTATTGATTCAATGGATTTAGGCAATGCACAGTTTTTTTCAGGTATTGATCATGTGTTCATGTTATTGATTCAATGGATTTAGGCAATGCACAGTTTTTTTCAGGTATTGATCATGTGTTCATGTTATTGATTCAATGGATTTAGGCAATGCACAGTTTTTTTTCAGGTATTGATCATGTGTTCATGTTATTGATTCAATGGATTTAGGCAATGCACAGTTTTTTTTCAGGTATTGATCATGTGTTCATGTTATTGATTCAATGGATTTAGGCAATGCACAGTTTTTTCAGGTGTTGATCATGTGTTCATGTTATTGATTCAATGGATTTAGGCAATGCACAGTTTTTTTCAGGTATTGATCATGTGTTCATGTTATTGATTCAATGGATTTAGGCAATGCACAGTTTTTTCAGGTGTTGATCATGTGTTCATGTTATTGATTCAATGGATTTAGGCAATGCACAGTTTTTTTTTCAGGTATTGATCATGTGTTCATGTTATTGATTCAATGGATTTAGGCAATGCACAGTTTTTTTCAGGTATTGATCATGTGTTCATGTTATTGATTTAATGGATGTAGGATATACACATTTTGTTGAGGTAGCCTATTAGGTTACACATTATGTTTGCCAAAAATAATACATTGGATTTATGTTCATAATGTATTTTCAGACATTTGCGTTTTTGGAATAAGAAAAATGTTCCTATACTGTATAGGAACATATAACTCTGACTATGGGTCTCTCGGACCCCCCTTGGAACACAGCCATGCCCCCCCCCCCCCCCTCCTTCTTCTATTTACTTCTATTTCAACTAGGGACCCCCCACCCTGACAATTGTACGAGATGAGGAGTTATATGTAGTTTGATTCGGTTCCACAGATAAATAGCCGGTCTGCAGGCACTCTGAGCTTGTAGATTGGCTATTTTCACAACTTGCCCATTTCTTAG
This sequence comes from Gymnoscopelus braueri, assembly GCF_963280865.1. Lineage (NCBI taxonomy): Eukaryota > Metazoa > Chordata > Actinopteri > Myctophiformes > Myctophidae > Gymnoscopelus > Gymnoscopelus braueri. The sequence continues at coordinate 3,718,533 of NC_137605.1, forward strand.
ATAATATTTGACAATTTGGCCAATGTTTGACCATTTATACCTTTGACCCAGTAATGGTCTTATTACATGTTGTTTTATTTTAGAGGTATTAAAAAGTCTTAAAAGTCCTTGAATCGTCACTTGAGAAATGTGCAGATACCCTGTATACACTTATATACTGTGCCCTCATTGCATAATTGCCTATTGCAATTTTTTGGGCCAAATTGACATTTCTGCCTAGCTCTACTCTCCTAACACTGCTGCTTGTGCCTTATTGCCTATGTCCTTAGCCAATCAGAACGCTTGTTACATTCCTTTGGCAGAGTTGAATGTAACAAGCATTCTGATTGGCTGAGAATAGGCATTAAGGCAGGATGAATCAGCAGTGTTAGGAAGAGTTATTCAGATATAAATAAAGGCAGATAAACATGACTTAGGCAAAATGAATGTGTTGACTTTTTGAATAGTATTATATTTTTTACTTCCTTGCATTTTTTACTTCCTTCAAAATATGATACATTTTTTACTTCCTTCAAAATATGATGTAGGCAATTATGCTATGAGGCTAATGGTAGGTTGGTTTGTTTACTGTTGAGTGAGAAAACAATGTTGCACATTAACAATGGTGGAAAAAGTACTATTTGTTTACTTAAGTAAACGTATCAATACTGCAATGAAACACTCTGTTACAAGTAAAAGGGCTGACGTGGGTAATGTATGTTTTGTAATATGATCAAAATCTACAAAGTAACTAGTAACTAAAGGTTTCAAATAATTGTAGTGGAGTAAAAGTGCAATATTTGCCTCTGAGATGTAGTGTGGAGTAGAAGTAAAAGTACTGAAAATTGGAATTACTCCAGTAAAGTAAAAAATACCTCAAAAGTGTATGTTTTTTGTGTACAGGATTTTGCTATTATTGAATTTGAATCCTGAAAAGTTAATCTTTTGGACACTGTAAGTGGTTATAGGTGAATGGTGGAATCCTTCAATCATGGTTGGTGCAGCTCTGATATTTGACCAGCAGGTGGCAGCATGTGCATGTACTTCACATAGAAGTCAGTGAAAATACTCTGCAGTACACCACAGTAAAATGCTACTAGAAGGGAAAATCCACCCAGAAGCAGAACTTACATTATTGTCTGTGACTGACAGTGGTGGAAAAAGTACTGTAATTCTTTATTTAAGTAAAAGTACCAATACTGCACTATAGAAACACTCTGCTACAAGTAAAAGTCCAGAATTCAAAATTTACTTGAGTAAAAGTACAAAAGTATTGGCATCAAAATGTACTTAAAGTATCAAAAGTAAAAGTACTAAAATGTTTGAAAATAGCAGATCTATAAGCTCACAAGCTTGGATCGGCTATTTTCAAATAGCCTATGTATAAAATAGGGCTAAAGTGGTTAATGCATATTTCATAATATCATAATTTATATCTGAAAAAGAGATGTAGTGGAGTAGAAGTAAAAGTGTAGAAAATTGGAAATACTCCAGTAAAGTAAAAAATACCTCAACATTGTTCTTAAGTACATTACTTGAGTACATAGTTATTTTCCACCACTGCACAGGTTCCAGCAGAGCCTCACTGTACATGGGTTTACCAGGTTCCAAGCAGGTGGACGTCATTCTGGCCACGCCCATGGAAACATGTCACCTCCTTCTGAGTGTGTTGGAGGAGGTGCAGCTAGACAAAAGGTGTTCTGTTCATTTACAAATGATACGCATGCTGCCTGCACCTAACACAGGCAAGGGAAACACGCACGCACACGCAAGGAAAACACACACACACACACACACACACACACACACACACACACACACACACACACATGCACGCATGCACATGCACAGTCTCACACACACACACACACACACACACACACACACACACACACACACACACACACACACACACACACACACACACACACAGAGGCAATGAAATGTACACCACTTTGCCCTCAGGACGTTGGCTTCCATTATTTCAGCAACAATTCAAAGCACAACTGAAAAAACTAAAAGAAAGTCCCCGGCACTTTTCCATCCAAAGTGACGCCCTTGGCTTACAAATGAGTCAGAATGTGTCGTATAGGAGCTACAGCTACAGCCTACTGCCGTAATGATAAACATGTTGTTTATAATAGCAGGGCTGTCACGATTACTACTATACTATATTGCATACTATATCATATTATATTATATTATTGCAGTAATGTGATATATAGTGATATTTATGTACGGTATTTTGTACTCATTCTTGTTATTGTTTTCTTGTCTGTATTTATTTTCAGAACCACATACTCCCATTGACCCAAAGGTCATATTCACACTCAATGCCTGTATCAATCATCCACCTGCATGTATGTGCCTGTACCATACCTGCAGTGCTGATTTTGACAGAAAACTTGGATTTAGTTTTAGTCATGTTCTAGTCATCTGAAATGTTTTAGTTTGTGTCTAGTTTTATTCGACTAAATATCATAAGACTTTTGTCGACTAAATCTACAGTTGATTTAGTCGACTAAAATGTATTTTGGCGGTGCCTTGATGGTGATCGTAATGGATGATTTTACACAGGATGCGTGCGGAAAATAGACGATCTACAAGCTCACTGCGACGAGCTTGTAGATCTGCGCAACCAACCAAACACAAAATGACTTGTCTTTTAGTTCTACTGGATCTCTTCTCCACTAGATCCCTCACTGACATTTTAGTCTAGTTTGTATTTGTTGACGAAATTGTCAATATATTAAGTCTTAGTTTTAGTCATCTTAGCGTAGCTTTTATTTCGTTTTTGTTTCGTTTTCGTCAGTGAAAAAAGGTAGTCGACCAACATTCTTAGTCATAGTTTAATCGACGAAGTCAACACTGCCTACCTGTGCCTATAAAACCCTAAGTAAAGCTGCCATAAAAAAAACTCTTAAAATCTCAAATTATGTCAAATGTGTCCAGACCGATGCCCCGGGGGTGAATGAAGCTTAACCCTATAGAGCAGGGGTTTTCAACCAGTGGTCCTTGGGGGGGGGGGGGGGGGGGTACCAGGGGGTCCCCAGCTAAATTAGATAACATGGCGTCACAATCTTTTTAACCACTTAGCTTTAGCCGTTCAAAAATAGCAGATCTACAAGCTCGAGCTTGTTATTTTTGAAAAACCCTGAAAATGTTGTGCATAATACTGCATAATCTTTGAATATATATATATTTTTAAAGCAAACATTTTTAACTCAAATTGCTTCTGGGGGTCCCTGCCACAAAACATTTTCAGGTGGGGGTCCGCAGCCAAATTTATATCAATTTAGGGGTCCTTAATTGGCACGAAAAGGGTTGAAAACCACTGCTATAGAGTCTCCGTACACAGTCCTTTACAAAACCTCCACGATAATTACAAATTTAAGTTGACGATTAATAATTGCGATTAACAATGTAATTGTGTTTTTGCCGTTTGAACATTGGAACATGTGAATACAATATAAAGGTTTTGTTTGGTTTTTAGGCTTCATGATCACAAATTGCACTGAGCAGATATGACAAATAACTTAAAGGTAGGGTAAGTGATATTTTTGGGTTAAAACAAAAAATATTTTGTTAAAAGGTTAAAGCACTATATTCTGATAGTAATCATTGCTATAGAGTGTTTGTTCAGTAACAGGAGTCTCCCCGTCTCTCCAGCTCTTTAATAAACAGAAAATACAATTTCCGGTAGGTGTCAAAATCTCAGCCAACCAGGAGAAAGTACCCATTTTTAAGCTTCATTTGTATAGTGTTCCAGTTCCAATTTTGCCTGCTCATTTATTAGTGTCATCACTTCCAATTCCACTTGTTTAATCTATATCCTGATTGAGTTCTCTATCCTGATTGGATACAATTGGAAATGAAACTGAACCTGAAACGAAAAATGCATTTTCTGTTTAATAAAGAGCTGGAGAGACAAGGAGACTCCTTTTACTGAACAAACACTCTATAGCAATGAGTACTATCAGAATATAGAGCTATTTAACACTTAATTTAACCAAAGAAAATCACTTACCCTACCTTTAAATAATATACAAAGAAATGACTGACGCATTTAATAATATACTTTCAAGAAAATGTAAAAAGCTGATCTATAAGCTCACAACACGTCACAAAGTGACGTGTTACTGTGTCGTATAGACGTAGATTAAGCATAGTTTGTTTTGCGGGATGCCAGACACTTCTGTCAGCCTATCTGGTGACAGCATGGACGTCAGTGTTGATTTTGACCGCACATTATGATTCAGTTTTAGTCATAGTCTTTTGAATAACATTCCATACAGTTTTAGTCACATTTTAGTCATCTGAATGAATGAATGTTTTTGTCTAGTTTTAGGCGACTAAATATCATAAGATTACAGTCGACTAAATCTACAGTTGATTTAGTCGACTAAAATGTATCTCGGCGGTGCCTTGATGGCGTCGTAATGACTGATTTTGCAGTTGGTTGCATGTTGAAAATAGCAGATCTACAAGCTCACAACGCGTCGCAGCGCAACGCGTTGTGAGCTTGTAGATCTGCTATTTTCAGAGCGCAACGCCGAGCGCAACCAAACAAACATGACTTGTCTTTTAGTTCTACTGGATCTCTTCTCCACTCGTCCCTCACTGACATTTTAGTCTAGTTTTTATTTGTTGACGAAATTGTCAATATATTTAGTCTTAGCTGTAGTAACCATAGCTTAGTTTTTTATTTAGTTTTTATTTAGTTTTGGTCAGTGAAAAAGGGTAGTCGACGGACGTTTTTCGTCATAGTTTTAGTCGACGAAATCAACACTGATGGACATGGATATACAGAAGGTCACGAGGGTGTGAATATAGTTTCTGTCGGGCAGAAACCTCTTTTCTCCATATTGTAACTTTTTGCGTTTTGTTTTGTTTTAAATTAACGTCCTACTTGATCATACTACAGCTACAGGATCACACACAAGTATTATAAAATAGCGGGCGCCTGCTGGCCTAGCGGTCCAGGCGCAAACCACATACGCTGGCAATCCGGCTTGACAGCGTGTTGCGGGTTCGACTCTCGATCCCGACGACCTTTGCTGTATGTCACCCCCCCCATCTCTCTCCACATTTCCTGTCAGCCTACTGTCCTGTCAAATAAAGGCACAAAAGCCCCCAAAAATATCTTTAAAAAAAAAAGTATCAAAAATAGCAGAGGCACAAGCTCGAGCTTGTAGATCTGCAATTTTTGCAAAAAAAAAAAAAAAAAAGGGAATCTCTGAAAATGAACAGTTTTGGACATGATGAGGTTTCCACCCGACAGAGACGATGTGAATAACACGTCACCATTCAAAAACAAAGTAACACATTTACTCAAGTAGCCTATACTGTACTTACTTACAAACAATTTCAAGGTATTTCTTTGACTTTACTTGAGAATTTCTCTTCCTTGATTCTTCACTACATCTCAGAGGCAAATGTGTTGTTATACTCCCCCCTACATTTCAGTCAGGAACACTCACGTCAAGGTAGATTTCAACATTTATTGCAACACACGGAATACAGTTAAACTTTGCGTTATTAATGGCTCCGCTCTTGGGATCTTCCCCAAATGTTTGCTTAAGCAGCATGCTGAGCAAAATCTGGGATCGCTATAAGCTAAACCTCCAGCTATACAAAGAGCGGGCCTTAATACAGTAACAGTTTGACTTGAGTCAGCACACATAAAATCACAATTGCATTTGAACCCCTCTGGGTCCTAGAGGCGGTTCCAGGGGGTCCCCGGCCAAATGATTGATAGTCACAGGAACCAATTGGCAGGGCCGCAGGAAGGGTAGTGCGAACGGTGCGGTCGCACAGGGCCCCGCGAACAGATTCACGTTTAGTAAGAGTTATACCGAGAAATAACCGCAAATAACCACCAAAAACTTGGAAATATCCGCCCAATCCCCGCGCGCCCCCCATCCCCGCGCGCGCGGGGATGGGGGCGCGCTGCGCGCGCGCACGCGACTTCGCACAGGGCCCCGCATTTCGCCCAGACGGCTCTGCCAATTGGGCCCTTGTGGATCTGAAACTCAGACACCATTTGTACACTCTCAGAGTTAGATGAACACTAACTAGTGTAGATTAAGGAGTCCCAGAGGTCAAAATGGTATCAAAATGGGGGTCCGTGGTCTAATGCATATCAAACCGGGGGGGTCTTTGAAATTAAAAAGGTTCAAAATCACTGCTATAGCCGTAAAAAAAAAGTCTTCTCTTATGGGGGTTCCCTGACGTATCTTTTCAAATGGGGGTCCGTGGGCTAATATGTATCAATTTTCTTTAAAAAAGCTCATTTTCACTAGTATTTTCACTAGTTTGGGTCCCGGGAAGACACTGGTTTTAGATGGGCACTGAGAGCATCTCAATCTACTGTATACTACAACATGTGACACACAAGTTATAGACATGTGTTTTTCTTGTCTTGCATCCGTACATTCATAATAAACCTGTTTCAACCTGGCATCCCTATTTCGGGGGCATGTCATTACGGGCGAAAAACAAACATTTTACTTTCCTTTTTTTTTTTCAAAATAGTGAAAATAATGGCTCTACAATAATGGCTGAGCACTTAAACCCTATTTTTCAAATATGGTTTAAGTGCTCATTTATTTTGCCTCCCCTGGGTTTTTCTTTCTTTTTTCTGAAATTACGCCTCTGCAAATAACTGTAGCGTTTACACACTGCCAGTGTTACATTTAACATTTGCTCATACAGTAGATGATATTACACAAAAATGGGTCAGAGAATCGGATTCGTTCTGATATCCCTACCGGCAACCCAAATCTGTTGGCCGATCCACACTGGAACCAGATTGGTTTGATAAGTCTGAACAGCAAAATACAAAACAAACAAAAAAAAAACATAGAAATACATTTTTTTGAATGAGATTTGAGCTGTTTGTGGCCCTTTTCTGCCTCAAATATCTCTATAGCTGTCTGTCCATGTCCCTACAAGCACAACACTTTGCATTGCGAAGCGAGCTTGTAGATCGGCTATTTTCACTTGGGCAATTTCTGTAAATGTTTAGATCTATTTTTTTTTGGGGGGGGGGAGAATTTCTACATGTCCTTACACCAATACATTGATAATAAAAAATAAAATGTACTTTTTGTAATTAATCATCATCTGTTTTTACGTCCGCAGACTCCTGTCCAGGACAAGCTTCAGACGCGTCTCCTGCAGGAGACTTTCTTTAAGCAAGTACTCCAGTACTTTAACTCCAAATATGACCCACCAGCTTTCACGTGTAGTTGAGTGATATTTGGCCGGCAGTACTTTGACCCAAGTACTGGGATTGAGTACTTTATCCACCACTGCAGTCTTGGCAACCGTAAGCCCTTACACTACCGGGGAAAGTAATGATAATAATAATAATAATAATATCACACCAATATATTACTTTACTGCCCAACACAGTCACACAGAAGTAAAGGCTGCTCGGTTTTCAGGGGAAAGTTGCTTTTTTACAAACACCCATTATTCTAATAGAATGTATGTGAGGGAAGCAGGGCCTTGTTGTGGAAGGGAAATAATAGGCGTGGATATTGTTACCAAGGCGTAGAGAAAGCAGAATGAGGTCGAGCATTGATCCACCACCCCAGAACAACACGGTGCTGTCCTGAAGTGGTGTGGCTGTCATTTGAACAGGAACACGGCGGACAGCACGGCGGCGGTCACATGTAGTAGCGTCACGCTGACTCGCGCGCCGCCGTTGCAGAGGTTCCCCTCGCAGCAGCTGACGTCGCCCGCCGTGCCGCCTCCCATCAGCGCCGCCGCGGCGCCCGTCGACATGCACACCGCCTGGGACGCACAGCCCTTTAAGGGGATCTTCATGTTGCCCACCTCCGCTGTGTGCGTGTGAGAAGAGAGAGAAAACACTAGTCAGTTAGACTGCCCCAACGCTCCTGATTTCGTGTATAGAGGGGCGGGTGTACAGAGCCGGCGAGAGACTGCGCCTGATCCCATTGGTTCACCGATCTGTCCGTCAACCCCCGCCCCGTTAACACAACATTACGAGCGACGCCCACTGCACTCTGGTTGGTTGGGAAGTGAAACACTTCCTCATACCGAGTACACCGACGGGCTGGGCCAGGCTTTTATTTTTTAGCAAAACTAAACAATAAAAGCCTGGAGATCGAGGCTACTAGTCAGTGTACCAGGGTTTTTCAAACGTGGGTGTCGTCCGTGGCACCCTACTTCAACTTGTACTTCAAACAACTTTGTTTTCCTTTCGGAACTTTGTTTGTGGTTTGTGGTTAAAACACAATGTACATAAAATCACAGTACATATATACCCAGGTCACTATAAAAACACATTAACAACTACTACTTAAAAGCATGATAAAATAATATAAATGATATGCAACCAATATTGTTTACATGTTTACTAGCGTCCAAGTGGAATAGGCCAAAGTCAAGTCCCAGGCGTGCCACCGAATCCCTTGATAATTATTTGGAATTAATCAATATCACTTCAGTTTAAAGGAATGGTATGCTACTTTCCCCTGTGTTTACATTACAAAACGATTGTTTTTTTTGGCCATCATTTCCGTCTATACCAGCAGTTATGAGCCTGTATTTTGGTGTTTTCACTGTTTGTTTGTTTTTTGGTAGACACAGGGATGTTTTTGTGCAACCAAAACAAACATTGAAAACACCAACATACAGCGAGAGGACAATGTGTTTCTGCAGGTAAACACCACCACACTACTGTATCCCTCATGTCCCGCTATGCTGGTATATGGGACATGATGCATGATGGGTAAAACAAACTGTATAGCTATGTTATGTAAACACAGGGAAAGTTACATATACTATGTAGTCAGGGGATATTAGCAGAATATTTTCCAATCTTGGAATACATTCCTTACCAAAAACAATCTTCACCAATGTGTTTTTTAAAGGTGTCTAGTAACACATCTCACAAAGACTGAAATGCAGTTTCCCTAGGAGAATTTTTGACAGCTCCTTAAAGTTGGGGTACCCACCATAACCTTGGTTAAAAAAAAATAAAAAATAAAATCACAATTTAATTCTGTTTTGAGTAGCATGTGAGGGGTCAAACTAGGGTGTTTTTATGATTCTGAATCCATTGTTTTGCACCAAAACCACTCCTTGGGCTAAAAACTGCCATAGCCATCCTTTTACAGGTATACTTTTTGTGTAAAAAGCCCATTGAGATTGGGCCGTTTTTAGCCCAAGGATTTTGGTGCAAAACAAATGCTTGCATTGGATTCAGAATCATAAAAACACCCTAGTTTGACCCCTCACATGCTACTTAAAACAGATTATTATAATTTTTTTAACCAAGGTTATGGTGGGTACCCCAACTTTAAGGACCTGTCAAAAATTCTCCTAGGGAAACTGCATTTCAGTCTTTGTGAGATGTGTTACTAGACACCTTTACAAATTAAAAAAAAAATGTGGTAAGGAAGATGTTTTTAATATCCCCTGACTAATGCCTTTAACCACTTAGTAAAATAGACCTGAGTTCCACTGTACTTTCTTGGTGCCTTCCTTTTCAATCTACACTAACTCTCTTTGCCAAAGATAGCTGATCTACAAGCTCACAACACATCGTGAGTTTGTAGATCGGCAATTTTTTTGGCAAAAGTATAAAGTTATTTTGAATCTGTCCTAATGGATATCCTCTCAAGTTTTCCTCGTGACATACTGTATCTTATGGAGAAAGATTTACATAATGCACCGTAATATGAATGTAAGGTAATTATGTCATTCAGGGGTGCCGTGGATGAAAATAATAATTGCAGGGCCCGGACGGCTGCCGTAGCGGTCCGGGCACCTCGGCTGCTAATGCAGCCTGACAGCGGGTCATGGGGTTCGAATCCCGATCCCGACGGCCTTTGCTGCGTGTCACTCCCCATCTCTCTCTCCCCATGTCCTGTCAGTCTATTGTATCTATCAGTAAAGGCAGAAAAGCCACAAAAAATATTTTTTTTTAAAGGTGGCCCCAGACAGTGTTTTAGGGGTTAAAGGAGTAGTACACCCCAAAAATTACTTTTTTCCCCCATCAATTGCACACCCCATGAAGCATTGAATTCATGGAGATTATTTAGTTTTTGTCGCATTTCTAAGCCAATAATTTGATGACTAGCGGCCTCTCCGGTAGGAGACTCAAAGGACACTCCTTTGCGTCTCCTACCGGATACATTAGCATCTTTCCACCGGTCATCAAATTATTGTCTCAGGATTGCGACAAAAACAAAATAATCTCCATGAATTCAATGCTTCATGGCGTGTGTAATTGATGGGAACTAAGTAATTTTTTTGGGTGAACTACTCCTTTAAGGTTTAGCTTAGGTTTATTGTTATTGTTATAGCTTTTAGGTTTAGGGATTACTGGGTTATATCGTCTCTTCAAATCCAAAAATTCGCAATAGCAGATCGACAAGCTCAAAACGTGTTGCTTTGCGCAGTATATCGAGCTTGTAGATCTGCTACTTTTGAATATCCAAAGACGTTTTAAATGCGTTCCCGGATTGAACGTGTTAATCTCACCAGAGACACAGAAGTCCTCGTCTCCCAGACAGTGTTTTAGGGGTTAAAGGGATATTTCAAAACTTAATTTTAACCATGTTAGATTCATCAAAAACACCCGTCTTTGGTTCTGGTGACTCATCCTGCCATCCTAATGCGTGAGGGGGCCGTGTTTTTTCAATAACTTTTTTCATTTATTTTTAATATTTTTTTGGGAAAATGAAGGAAAAAAAATAAATAATAATAATAATAATAAAATAAATGAAAAAAGTAATCGGAAAAACACGGCCCCCTCACGCATTAGGATGGCAGGATGAGTCACCAGAACCAAGGACGGGTGTTTTTGATGAATCTAACATGTTAAAAATAGAGTTTGAAGTTACAATGGGTTTGTATAGGAAGGGGGAGTGTCTGATAAAATGAATATCAAATATCTAAATAATGAATCAAGCAACTTAAAAACTGTCTGGGGGGCTCACAAAGGCCTGAGTAGATGATAAAATTACCCAAAGTTTTTTTGAAAGTGAAATATCCCTTTAAGGTTAAGCTAAGGTTTAGGATTACTGGGTTATAGTGTTCATCTCACCAGAGACACAGTAGACCTCGTCTCCCAGACAGTGTTTTAGGGGTTAAGGTTAAGCTAAGGTTCAGGATTAGGATTACTGGGTTATATGTTGTGTTAATCTCACCAGAGACACAGTAGACCTCGTTAAGGTTAAGCTAAGGTTCAGGATTAGGATTACTGGGTTATAGTGTTCATCTCACCAGAGACACAGAAGTCCTCGTCTCCCAGACAGTGCAGAACGTTCTCACAGTCCTCAGAGTCACAGTAGAAACATCTCCTTCCATTGGGCCTGGAGTCATTCAGGACTGGAAAGGAGACACCAGATCAGAGACACGTTATGATGCATGTCTGTGCATTCACACACTCTGACAGTACAATACAAACATTGGCTCCCCAGGGGTCCTTGCGGGGGGGCCGCGGTCCTACCAGGGGGTCCCCAGCAAAATGAGTTAATAAAAGCGTCACAATCATTTTAACCGCTTTATCCATATGTTATTACTTTGGCTATTAAAAAAATAGCAGATATACAAGCACCGAGTGCCGCGCTATGAGCTTGTAGATCTGCTATTTTCGAGAAATCTTTGAAAAAATTTAGCAAATCTTTGAATATATGTTTTTTTAAAGTGAACATTTGGAACTCAAATATTATGTGCCTCTGGGGGTCCCTGGAACACAATATGGGGGTCCGCGGCCAAATACATGTAATTTTTGGGGTCCTTGACATGAAAAACTCTGAGAACCACTGCAATAAAACATATCATTGCTGTCGGGTAGTTTAACTCTTTGAGTTTTTTAATTAATTAATTAAAATTTAATTAATTCATACTATACAGCGTCACTCAAAAGCATCAAAAGTAGCAGATGCACAAGTTCGAAATGCAGTGCAGAAGGAACACCTTTTTCGAGCTTGTAGATCTGCTGCTGTACTTTTGCTGTTCTTGAATGTGCATCCTGAAAAGGTAACAGTTACATAATGACGGAGACGTTAGAACCTACCCGGGATGTTCTGTGAGTTGCAGAGCTCAGTGGAACAGCACTGGCTGTTGACGAAGGTTCTGCTGATGCCATAGTTGACTGAGGCTGTGATGCACTGAAGAGGAGTCACACACGCTGTTAGGCTCACATCTGCCATCTGGATGCCACCTGAACACAACACACACACATCTGTATCACATCTGGATGCCACCTGAACACAATACACACACATCTGTATCACATCTGGATGCCACCTGAACACAACACACACACATCTGTATCACATCTGGATGCCACCTGAACACAATACACACACATCTGTATCGCATCTGGATGCCACCTGAACACAATACACACACATCTGTATCGCATCTGGATGCCACCTGAACACAATACACACACATCTATATCGCATCTGGATGCCACCTGAACACAACACACACACATCTGTATCACATCTGGATGCCACCTGAACACAACACACACACATCTGTATCACATCTGGATGCCACCTGAACACAATACACACACATCTGTATCACATCTGGATGCCACCTGAACACAACACACACACACATCTGTATCACATCTGGATGCCACCTGAACACAATACACACACATCTGTATCACATCTGGATGCCACCTGAACACAACACACACACATCTGTATCACATCTGGATGCCACCTGAACACAATACACACACATCTGTATCACATCTGGATGCCACCTACACACACACACACACACACACACACACACACACACACACACACACACACACACACACACACACACAACACACACACATCTGTGTCACATCTGGAATCCATCTACACACACAACCAGTGTTCCGTTACTGTAACGGAAAACTTTTTTGCGTAACGGAGAAACCTAACGCGCGAGTTTTGCAGTTACAATACTCGGTTACTTAGTTACCTTTTCCAAAATAATGGGATACTTTGTTACATTTAAGACCAATATTTGCCTGTTCTTGCTGTTGCCACAAAGGAAAAAGAAAATCCATCCGACGCATTTGCGCTGTTTCCTGATATACTGTATCACAAGCTTGTCTCGGTCAACGGAGACTTGCACGGATGTTACACGAAAATCGGTGACCGGGCCGGCAGTCTGTGGTGATTGCGTAAACATTCTATTCAATGGGTCACCACTTTTGGTGTGACGCGGCTGACGGTATAACTGGTCTTGTTTGCATTAATTTGTCGCACATGGCAGAGATTGAGAGAAGACAGAGAGGTTGTCCTTTAGTACGGTCGTGGACGTATTCACTCTATTTTTGGATTTATTGGTGAAAGGAGGAGAACAACACTGGTGGTCACTCCGCTAGGCTGCGCTCTTGATTTTATGATGACCAAACGTCCTCACAGAGGGGTTTTAGTCGTTGGTAACACAAAAATGATCTGACAAGTTACTTTTCTCACAAGGTAATCCTGTAACGTAACAGAGCACTTTTTAATGGCAGTAATCCTGTAACGTTGCAAGTTACTTTTTAAAGTAGTGTTACCCAACACTGCACGCAACACAACACACATCTGTATCACATCTGGATTCCACTTAAACACATCACACATCTGTATTCCACTTAAACAAACACACACACACACACACACACACACACACACACACACACACACACACACACACACACACACACACACACACACACACACACACACACACACACACCACACACAAGCTTGTAGATCTTCCATTTAAAGAAAACATATTTTTAAAAATGTGAATGTTTTAACACAAATCTTGTCCCTGGCATAACATATTTTCAGATGGGGGTCCGCAAACAAATACATATTAATTTGGAGGGTCCTTCACCTGAAAACATTTGAGAACCACTGAGGCAAGCCCAAATAAGCAACTTCACTTTAGAAACAATCCCCCAAAAATGCAACCCGCAACTACTAATAATATTGTTTACAAGCGACTCTACAGAAAAACACTTATGACTAGTCACTTATGTCACTTATGACTAGGAAAAAAAATTGTTTCGCTAAATTAGACCTGCTGGTGGCGCTATAACAGGCCAATGTGAAAAGGATGGCATTTATTCCTCTGCCTAGTGGGAATGTGCGTTCAAAGTTGAAAACGGACCAATCCTGCAAACTTTGGAAACCAATCTTAGCCAATCAGGATGGAATATGGGAAATCTGACACATCCGTGTTGATCACATGACTATAGAGATACTGTGTACCGATTTGTGTGATGTTTGGACAAAATCTGTAGGAGTAATATAAAATAATCGGCCTCCTGGTGGCGCTATAACAGGCCAATCTGAACAATTTGGGGCCTTTCGGTCTGGCGGAGACAATAAGCAGACATAATAAGCTGAGACAATAAGCAGACATGGCAACAATGGTGCTGGTGTATTATCAAGCAGCATGTGTTATGTTCTGATGGGACACTGTGTCCTACTGCGCTAAGGTTCTGGTTATGATACATTGTAACATGTGCTCTTCTGTGTTCTGGTTATGATACATTGTAACATGTGCGTAAATGCATGATGTCATCACTCTCGTAAATGCCACACGTGCCAGCTGCTCTAAACATCTTCCCACAGGTATGCGTATATTGTAATAGGTATAGTGTTTCTATAGACCTTTACTGTACATGTCTATGGGTATGGGTATGGGTATAGTGTTCCTATAGACCTATACTGTGCATGTCTATTCAGTGATGATGTAGCAGCATGTGAAACATTGGCGGTGAACCTTACTTTGAAGATATTTAAAGAAAGGTTCGGATTATATGACTCATCGTGGTGGAAAGTACTGTAACTAACCAAGTACTGCAGCTGAGACCGATTTGTTTGTCTTTACTTTAGTATTCCAATTTACTTATACCTGCGTCCCCAACCAGCAGAAAATGAACGACTATTGATGCAAAATAAATCTGTCACGATATTCACATTAATAATAATGGGACTAATTACACGATGACCCCAGGCTACAACACTGATAATCGTCCCAGGTGCATCCATGTGATGTTTTTCTTTATTAGTTACTCTATTTATAGTGGCTCATAGGAATAGACTATGTGACAACCAGGAATAGTTTGGTGACCACCGGAGAGACGGGTGACAGCCGGAATGTAGCCGGCATCTCGGGAGCAGTATGGGTTAGCGCCCTCCACGGCAGTACCACCACGGCCCAAGAAACCATCACGCCAGAAGGAAATGTTTGGATCGGGGGGAGTCTGGTGCAACGCTCAGGTCCTGGACCTGGTGAGACGGAGGAGGAGCCCGGCCAGGAGGCCACCCACAGAGCCTAGTCCCTCCACGTGCCAGAGCCTCTCCTCTCCCCCGAGTCCCGGCAGAGTAGTTCCGGAGAAGCGGACTGAGTGGCCCTGTCTTTCCCTAAGAGGACTGACCGTGGGTAGCTACTGGGACGTAAGTCGGGGCTTGGTCAACCCCGGCTGGGTCACCTGGGCGAGGGTGTATGTTGTTGCGAGACCCGAAACACCCACTGACCCCAGGCTACAACACTGATGATACGATACGTCCCAGGTGCATCCATGTGATGTATTTCTTTATTAGGACTGGGGTTGAGGAATACGAGAAAATAGGCCTATGTTAGAAAATGAATATTCTTTACCTACAGATTTTTTTTGATCAATATCATCACAAATGCACTGTCTGTCCGTGACTAATACGTGTATTATGTTCTGATGGGCCCGCCATATGACCCCCATCCCACACTAAATTCTAAATAGACTTCTGTCATTAACATTCTCTGTAATCTGTTAAGCCTGATTGTTTATTCCTTGAGTCAGTTTTGTACAGACAGACAGACAGACAGACAGACAGACAGACAGGCAGACAGGCAGACAGACAGACAGACAGACAGACAGACAGACAGACAGACAGACAGACAGACAGACAGACAGACAGACAGACAGACAGGCAGACAGGCAGGCAGGCAGGCAGGCAGACAGACAGACAGACAGACAGACAGACAGACAGACAGACAGAGGCAGAGATAATAAACATGTGACCTACCCATGTATGACGTCAGTCTGGTGACTCCACACAGGTTGGACGCTGGACATTCCAGCTGTTTGTCCACACAGGTTCCTGAATGTCCATGAGTGCACTGGAAACATGTCAGCGTGCTGCCTGCATGAGAGAACACAACATGTCACTATGCTGCCTGCATGAGAGAACACAACATGTCACTATGCCACATCTATATCACTAGAGACATGAGTGTGCTGCTGGCTGCATGACAAAACCACAACAAAACAACCTTAACCACATGGGGAAAAGGAGGGAATCCTGGTCAACAAGGTACATTGTCCCGGTCAACTAAGTACCTGCTATTCTTAGTAAAGTGGACCTGGGTTTCAACTGTACTTTTTTCCCCTTTACACCAAATAGCTTCAAGATCGGTTATTTTGGGCTATTGTTCGCCCCAGACTGGATGCCGGGGTTCGATGGAATTGAATTGACATCCTTATTGACAATGCAATGCTCATATTATTTAAAAAGAAAAGTAAGGGGGGAAAACAGCATAGAGTTGCACACCACTGTGAAAAGGATAAACACAAAAAAAGCTAAGAGCGTATTACGTTTGTGGTCCTTTTGTATGAAATGGATTAAGTGGATTAAGTGTGCGTGTGTGTGTGTGTGTGTGTGTGTGTGTGTGTGTGTGTGTGTGTGTGTGTGTGTGTGTGTGTGTGTGTGTGTGTGTGCGTGCAGACTGTGCACCCAAACACACGTGGCATGTGTTCCACGTGGAGGGAGGAGTGCGTTATTGCGTTGCCGGGCGAGATGAATGCAAGTTTAAAATAAAAGGACAGCAATACAAATACATTTAAATATTATCAATTGATTTAAGACATATTTTACTTGACTAAAAGGGATGGTTGTAATACGTAGGTCCTGCTGCTGTTCATCCAGCTCTTTATAGACTTAAAGGAAACAATTCCGATTGTCATGTTAATATTTTTCTAATACGTACAGTAAATTAAGTACTAGTAATACGTCTGGAAATTGCTCTCCCTTAATGTCCCTAACTCCTTCATGTCAAGATTTATAGCAAAAAACAGGAGCAGAGAAATTATACTTGAACACTGATAGTTTTGTAAATATTCCCACGCATTGAGTTGCAGATTATACTCTTAAAGTAGTAGTAGTTCACCCCCAAAAATTACTTATTTTCTATCAATTACTCACCCCATGAAACCTTGAACTCATGGAGATTGTTTAGTTTTTGTCGCATTCCTGATTCAATAATTTGATGACCAGGTGGCTGGTCAGTAGGAGACTCAATTGAGTCTCAAAATGATTGGCTTAGGAATGCAACAAAACACAAAGAATCTCCATGAATTCAAGGCTTCGTGGGGGTGTGTAATTGTTAGAAAATAATTCATTTTGTGGGTGAACTACTCCTTTAACCAATTAAGACCTGAAGCCGATTCTACAAATGTCCAAATCCCAACAGTATTCTGAAAAACGCATGTTTCTATATCAGTGGTTCTCAAACCTTTTCATGTCAAGGACCCCCACAATGGTATGTATTTGGCCGCCGACCCCCATCTCAAAATATGTTGTTCCAGGGACCCCCCATGAAGCAAAGATTTGAGTTAAAAGTGTTTAAAAATATATATATTCAAAGGTTTGCACAAGTTTTCACGATTTTTCCAAAAATTGCAGATCTACAAGCTCATAGCGCGGCACTCGGTGCCACGCTACGAGCTTGTATATCTGCCATTTTTGAATAGCCTCAGATCAAAAGATGACACAGATGCGTTCCAGGTTTTAGTGGGTTAAGTAAGTGTCTTGCACTAGCTAAAGAAACAGATCGCAAGCACAACATACTATAAACATTACAGTCACGTTTACACTAATTCTACGTCCGTTGACAGACAACGACACGCTCATGATAGAGGCGAACATAAAACGGAACAATGCTTGCATTGTTGGTTCTATCAAAGCCAGAAGGGTTTGCGCTGAGAAGAACTTGCCTTGGGTGAGAAACATACTCCACAGGATCAGCGTAACCAGATGCATTGTGACGAGGCTGAATGGAGGCGAACTGACTGACCCACGGGCTCCCTGACACACACCTTTATAAGTGAATACACTGAGGGGGCGTGGCTACCTGACACACGCCTTTATAACTGTAAACACTGAGGGGGGCGTGGTCTGACACACACCCATATAACTGTATACACTGAGGGGGGCGTGGCCTGCAGTGGCGGAGGTCATGTGGAGGGAGGGAGAGAAAGCATACAGTAAAGACACCTCTTCAGCTCACATGTATTATAATATGCCAAAAAAAAGTATTTTTGCCATTTTTGAATTTGAATCCTGAAAAGTAGTTTTGGACGTAATAAGGTTTCCACCCTACAGAGACAATATGTTAATTGTACATACGCTGATATTTATTTATTTATTATAATAATAATACATTTTATTTATATTGCACTTTTCATTTACAGGGAATCCCAGAGTGCTACATGGTAAAACACATTTTCAATCATGGAAGGTTAAAAGCAGGGTTTAAAAACAAATGTGGTTTAACAACAATTTAACACTAAAGTGAATTTCGAAAATAAAAACGTTTTTAGGACTATTTTAAAGGGGTCCAGGGTCAGCGGTGATCTCATTTCGATTGGAAGGCCGTTCCACAGGCGTGGTGCTGCCAAGCCAGTCAGTGTGTGTCGACCGCATAATCCACATACTGTAAGGTAGACTGACACTGGTATAATCCGCAAGTAGGTCCATGAGGAAGATCGAGCAAGACAAAAAAAGGTCAAGTCACTTGTCCCTGGTATAATCCACAGGTAGGTTTAAGGAACAGCTAAATCCGAGTACATTTTCAAGGAAAATGCATATGTACAGCGTGTAAAGTGAAATTGTTGACTTTCTCAGTGAACAGAAAATTACTGTGTTGAATTCAAAAAATAGTTTATTACTCCCTCTAGTGACAGATTTACCTTCCTGCAATTTGTCTTCAACTCACTCACTCACTCACTCACTCACACACACACACACACACACACACACACACACACACACACACACACACACACACACACACACACACACACACACACACACACACACACACACACACACACACACACACACACACACACACACACACTAGATGTACTATGGTCAGCCTTATCAATGAATGAGCACTTTATTCCACAGTGAGCTATGTCAGCAAACAATTACAATCTGATGTGATATCTGTGTATCTGTGTACAGAATAGGGCTGTAACAATACCCAAACTGAACCGCCATACCGAACCCAGCGGCCCATACCGAACCCAGCAGTCCCATACCGAACCTAACGGCCCATACCGAACCCAGCGGCCCATACCGAACCCAGCGGCCCATACCAAACCTAACGGCCCATACCGAACCTAACGGCCCATACCGAACCTAACGGCCCATACCGAACCCAGCGGCCCATACCGAACCTAACGGCCCATACCAAACCTAACGGCCCATACCGAACCTAACGGCCCATACCGAACCTAACGGCCCATACCGAACCCAGCGGCCCATACCAAACCTAACGGCCCATACCGAACCTAACGGCCCATACCGAACCTAACGGCCCATACCGAACCCAGCGGCCATTACCGAACCCAGCGGCCCATACCGAACCTAACGGCCCATACCGAACCTAACGGCCCATACCGAACCCAGCGGCCCATACCGAACCCAGCGGCCCATACCGAACCCAGCGGCCCATACCGAACCCAGCGGCCCATACCGAACCCAGCGGCCCATACCGAACCCAGCGGCCCATACCGAACCTAACGGCCCATACCGAACCTAACGGCCCATACCAAACCCAGCGGCCCATACCAAACCCAGCGGCCCATACCGAACCCAGCGGCCCATACCGAACCTAACGGCCCATACCGAACCTAACGGCCCATACCAAACCCAGCGGCCCATACCAAACCCAGCGGCCCATACCGAACCTAACGGCCCATACCGAACCCAGCGGCCCATACCAAACCCAGAGGCCCATACCGAACCCAGCGGCCCATACCGAACCCAGCGGCCCATACTGAACCCAACGGCCCATACTGAACCCAACGGCCCATACTGAACCCAACGGCCCATACTGAACCCAAAGGCCCATACCGAACCAAAATGCCCCATGCTGAACCCAACGGCCCATACCGAACCCAAAGGCCCATACCGAACCAAAATGCCCCATGCTGAACCCAACGGCCCATACTGAATGACTGCACAAAAAATGATAAAATACAGGGCGCCTGCTGGTCGAGCGGTCCAGGTGCATATCACAAATGCTGGTATTCCAGTTAGACATCCTGTTGCGAGTTCGACTCCCGATCCCGACAACCTTTGCTGTGTGTTACCCCCCCAACTCTCTCCCCATGTCCTGTCAGCCCACTATCTTATCAATAAAGGTAGAAAAAGCCCCCAAAAATATCTTTAACTAAAATAATACAGTTTCCACACCTACATATGAAGCTGGTGCACCATACCCATTCACAACAACGTTCAGTGGAGTGTTGGGGAAGAGGAGCGTTCGTTTTTCTTACCTCGACCTCCCAAATAATGAACAGTGAAATAGCTTCTATAATGTTTATCTAAATGTTTTTACGCACTTTGAAAGGAATGTGCAATGAAAGAATGTAGTGTGCGGTAAATGCAGCGGCATTTTATGTGCTATTTCTTTCACCGTATCGTACCAAAGAAAATAAAATACCAAATTAAGAAATGTGCCTTCAAAACCAAAATACCTACCGAGCTGAAATGTGTACGTACTGTACTGTACCGCCACGACCCTACATTTAAAAATAGCAGATTTACAAGCTCATAGCGCGGCGCCGAGTGCCGCGCTATGAGCTTGTAGATCTGCTTTTTATTTTTTTAATTGTGAAAATGTATGCAAATCTTTCAATATATATATATTTTAAAAGCATTTTTAACTCTAATCTTTGCTTCTGGGGGGTCCCTGAAATAAAATATATATATCAGTGGTTCTAAAACGTTTTCATGTCAAGGACCCCCAGAATGATATGTATTTGGCCGCGGACCCCCATCTAAAAAAAAATTGTTCCAGGGACCCCCCAGAAGCAAAGATTTGAGTTACAAATGTTCGCTTTAAAAATATATATATATTCAAAGATTTGCCGGCACTCAGTGCCGTGCTATGAGCTTGTAGATCTGCTATTTTTGAATAGCCAAAGTGGTTGCTTTCCCGGTCTTAATGGGTTAATCATACAACTAAGTTTATAGGGCTTAAGAGGTGTTATAGAGATGATGAGTTGTTGATATCAGGGCACACTACTTCCTCATATTACTTCCTTATCACCACATTGTTGTGAAATATTAGGTGAGGATCGACATCGCGTTGAAACACAGCTCACTCCTTCACACATACAGCACCTGAATACTACACTGTCGAGTGTCTACACACATGAACATGTACGTGGAGATCTTTTTCCTCCTGGCATTGCTTTCAGGTGAGAACCTTTCACTTTAATAACATAAGGTATTTACACGCTGATTGTTTTATTTTTTTGTAAAGGATAAAATACATGTTATATTGTTTGACGAGATAAGATGACCGACAGATTTCCAATACATTTAACCTGCTATTACAATGAACTTTCAGACTCTTCTCTTTTGTAATGTGATGGAATAAAGCAATGTGTTTTTTTTTAATGGATGATAGATTGATTTAATTGATTTAAAATTCCCTAGCTACACTGCGTCTCTGGAGCTCAGGAATCTGAGACTTAACGACAACGGAGAATACAGAGTCAGTGTCGCACCAGACGTAGGAGTGACCATAGAGGGAGTTTTCATGCTGAAGATCTACAGTAAGTACGATATGTTTTATATATCGTCGGAAATTGCGTAGGTCCAAAATGTTTGTTTTTCAGGAAATGAAATTTTTGTTTTTACTACTTCTTTTACTACTTTTCATTGGTTCAATATTTATAAAACCCATAAACACCACAGTGCTTTGAAAACCAATGGTACCGTCCTATTGTTGTTGCTGACACTAAAGCCAAATTCCATTCCCCAAAGCTCGGTCACACACTCACTCTCCTCGCTTCCTCCACTCGCGCCTAAGCCCCGCCCCTGCGAGGAGCCCGACATATCGGACATACCCGGACATAACCTCTTTTGGGTGGCTGTCTGGGGGGTTTTATAAAATCCTTCAAATGTCCGGGGTTTTGAGAGTTTGGGTGATATCCCCCCACTTGTGGGACGAAGAAAAAAGAAAAAAAACTCAGACGATTTTGTGATTTTGCCGGTGTTTCGGCGTGGTTTCGGGTTTCAAGCATTGTTTGTGTGGCCACATGTGGAGGAGGACCATGTATACGTCACGGGAGAAAGGAAAAAACAATAAAAACGTGTACACGTGATGCGGAAGTCTGCCGCGGAGGAGCTGTGGAGAGTGGTCGAGCGTACACTTGATGTACACTCGCTAAATGCGGAAGTGGCTCCTCCACTTGACTCCACTCGCCTCCTCCAAGAAGCAACTGAATAATTGGACCCTGACCACTTCCGGTTTGAAGTCGGAGTGACCGAGTGGGAGTGAGCGAGTGGCCGAGATTTTCGGGTTTGGAATTTGGCTATAGGGTTCGTTCGGAAATTGCGCACCGGAGCGCATTCGCCTATTAGTTTGTATTGGCCAGTGTGCTCAGTGCTGTATTTCCGAACGCACCCCTAGTCAGTCTTTTTTGCAAATCTTTGCATATATATTTTTCGAACATTTGTAAAATAAAAAACATTGTTCCAGGCCTGCCCCGCCCCCCCTCCCCAGAAGCAAAGATTTGAGTTCAAAATGTTGTTTACAAAAATACATATGTTCAAAGATTTGCACAAAATGTTTTTCAAAAATAGCAGATCTACAAGCTTGTAGCTCTATGGCTTGTTTTGAATAGCCAAAGAAATCTAAAAGTGACACACAGATGCGTTCCCGGTCTTAATGGGTTAACACAGATGTGCTGTGACGCTGTTATTATTATTATTATTTTTTTAATAATAATATAGTTTCCACCCAGTTTTAACCCATTCATTGAATGACATACTAGTAGGCGGAGATCTCTGAGACAGATGTCTGCACCAGACTAATACTACTGTCCTTCTATCATGATGTATTGTTATATTTATGTGTGAATAACGTGGATTACTTTGTCTTTTCAGAAAAAGTTGCTGTTATTTCAGCTGCTGAGGCTGCTGGTATAACCGCTACATGTCTTATAGCTGTTTTACTTCTGGTCTTCTTCATAGTATGGACTAAGAGGTAAGTGGCCTATTATACAGTGGTGGAAAAAGTACTCAAATGTTTTACTTAAGTAAAAGTATCAATACTGCAATGTAGAAGTACTGTAGGCCTACTCTGTTACAAGTAAAAGGCCGGAATTAAACATTTATTTGAGTAAAAGTACAGAAGTATTGGTATCAAAATGTACTTAAAGTACCGAAAGTAAAAGTACTAAAAAATGTTTTGAAAATAGCAGATCTACAAGCTCACAACCCGTCGCATCGCGGCGCTTTGTGAGCGATGCGCTGTGAGCGATGGCTACGCCAAC
Organism: Gymnoscopelus braueri; assembly: GCF_963280865.1. Classification (NCBI taxonomy): domain Eukaryota; kingdom Metazoa; phylum Chordata; class Actinopteri; order Myctophiformes; family Myctophidae; genus Gymnoscopelus; species Gymnoscopelus braueri. The sequence continues at coordinate 3,742,129 of NC_137605.1, forward strand.
GGTCCAGGCCTATTCAGATTGTTTTAATGGCAGATACAAGCTCACGCGTGGGTGAGCTTGTAGATCGTCTACTTTCAAGCGACACTATGGTGCGACGAAGGAGGGCATTCATTTACAAGCTTAATTTACAAGCTCACAACGCGTTGTGAGCTTGTCGATCGGCTATTTTCCGCCCAAAGCTTTCCCCACAATACGGATGCCTGGGTTAAAGGGATAGTTCACCCAAAATGACTTTTTTTTTTTCTATCGATTTGTCGACCCCCTGGAGACTTGAATTCATGGATATTTTTTTATTTTTGTCGCATTCTCTACGCCAATCATTTGATGACCGGCAGCGGTTCCGGTAGGAGACACAAAGAGTCTCCTTTGTGTCTCCTATACCGGAACCGCTGCCAAACCGGTCCGCTGGTCATCAGATTATTGGCTTAGAAATGCGACAAAAAAAAATAAAAATCTCCATGAATTCAAGTCTCCAGGGGGTCGACAAATCGATAGGAAAAAATGTCATTTTTTGGGTGAACTATCCCTTTAACAGTGTTGTATTTACACCATTCAGAAACAAGACCTGTGAACGCAGGACCAGTGATGCTGCATCAACTCCTAAAGGTCAGATATTCATATGATCCTTGACATGTTCTTATATTTTCCCACCATGTTCTATAGGCTCCATGCACACAGCAGACATATTGGAAAGAAATTGGGGGCCTCTTCCTTACTTCCTTCTGGACGTTAACCCATTAACCCCAAAACCGGGAAACTCATCTGTGTAACCACGTTATCCATATTCTATACTTTGGCTATTCAAAAATAGCAGATCTACAAGCTCCTAGCGCGGCACCGAGTGCCGCGCTAGGAGCTTGTAGATCTGCTATTTTTGAAAGATCTTGAACATTAGTGCAAATATTTGAATATATACTGTATATGTTTTTAAAGGAGAGATCCGGACATTTTAAGTGTTATCTTTGATGTGTCGCTTATCACTCACCATCCTTGAAAGGGACGTTGAGTTATCTCTCCCTGGCAACACCGAGTTGCCAGGTTCTGGGAGAGAAACAAGCAACCAGCGTTAGCTCGTTCGGCATTAGCGTTAGCCTCTCAGGAACTTTCAGTGCATGTTTGAGTATCATGAGACTCCACAATGAGTAGTAGTAGAGAAAGAAATAACTTTGCATCGGTTATAATAGACGAATTTCACTTATGCACGCGCTCCCATTATGCCAACGGAGGGGGTCGAAAAAATGACGACACGGGACTCTCTGAAATAACTCAACGTCCCTTTCAAGGATGGTGAGTGATAAGCGACACATCAAAGATAACACTTAAAATGTCCGGATCTCTCCTTTAAAGGGAGCATTTTTGACTCTGTGCTTCTGGAAAATTTTAGATGGGGGTCCACGGTCAAATACATATAATTTTGGGGGTCCTTGACATGAAAAAGTTTTAGAACCGCTGATAGCAATGTGTTTTTTTTAGGATTAGGATTTAGAAGACATTTGTAGAATATTCAAAGATTTTGCACACATTTTCACGATTTTCACGAAAAAATAGCAGATCTACAAGCTCATAGTGCGGCACTCGGTGCCGCGCTATGAGCTTGTGGATCTGCTATGTTTGAATAGCTAAAGAAATCTAAAATGACAGAGATTGAATTGGTTCACAGGTTGTCACCAATGATACTAATGAAGGCTCTGTTCCATTCTGGTCAAACAGAGTCAGGGTGCTGATATATTGTTGCATGTTGGCTCACTGGAAACACTCAGCTACACCAGTGGGTCTCAAAGTGTGGTCCCTTGAGGGGGTTCCAAATGGACCCATTTATACACTCTCAGAGTTATGGGGGTCCTTGAAATTAAAACGTTTGAGAACCACTGTCTGCGCTACACTAAATGGAACAGAGCCTTAAAGGAGAATTTTGGACTAAGGTTTTCTTGCCTTTTCTATGATGTTATGATATCTTAGGATGAATGGTACAGTAGAAACATTTCATGACTCCGTCCCGGGTCCGCCACAGCTTAGATAGGCCTTGCGTTAGATCGCGTATCTTAATAGTTACGAGAGAGAGATCTGACGTTCATAGTGACAGAACACTAAAAAAATAAAAATTAAACAGAAGTCTCGCTAGACGAGATTGAAATCTCGAGATTTCAATCTCGTCTAGCGAGACTTTTTCTACTGTCTCGCTAGACGAGAATTTTTCTACTGTACCATTACCATTCATCCTAAGACATCATAACATCGTAGAAAAGGTAAGAAAACCTTAGTGCAAAATTCTCCTTTAATTAGCATGATCGGTAACACCTGTGAAGGAAGTAAGGATGAGGCCCAATTTATTTACAATATGGCTGCTGTGCATAGAGCCTATTATCCAGTTATTAAGTAAGTAAAGTCCTCTTTATGTGCTTTCACACTCACATCATGTCAACATGGGGTGAATTCAAGCCTTTTAATTGTCTTTCTATTTGTAGTGAGCAATGTGATGTTTCTACGATCTGTGCATTCATTTATTAGGTATAGGCGGGATGCTAAATTATGAACAATCATAATTGTTTGGGGGGGGTTGTCTTCATGATAATACAACATGTCACAATCATAAAAAGCGATTGAATAAGTCACTGCATTGTCTGTGTCTAGGATCTGAAGACGTGCATGTATATGAGAATGAACGTGTGCATGAGAAGGAACGTGTGTGAACACAGGACAAAGGTCATCTCCAGATGTTCACTAAGTGAGTATCAACTTTGGTCTCTGAATCAGGGGTCTTCAACGTTTTCTGGCCAAGGACCCCCTAGCTGAGAGAAAGATGAAGCAGGGACCCCCTACTCTATATTGTATAAAATTGTGTTTCAGATTAAAGTCTTTTTTTTACTTACTCAGCTCTTTTTTCCCTCTACACCTATAGCCTCTTGGCCAAAAATAGCCGATCTACAAGCTCTCAACGCCTCGCAGCGCGAGGCGTTGAGAGCTTGTAGATCGGCTATTTTCGGCTAATGTTCCCCTCAGAAAAGGAATTCTAGGGTTCAAGTGGTTAATGTAAAAAAAACTAGATCCTATCACACAAAGATTTGGCGGACCCCCTATAGTAGCTCTGAGGACCCCCTAGGGGTCCCGGACCCCCTGTTGAAGACCCCTGCTCTAAATGAAGGAATTAATAATGCATGTAACGGTGCACAGAGGAGAGCATTCAGAAGCTAAATTACATTACGACTTCTAGCGTGATCACTATAGTCTTATAGATCTACTTTGTACACACTATAAGAAGGGACACCACCCCTCCTTTCTCTGTAAATGTACCTTATGATGCAGCTAAGCTTCATCCCAATATGTTTTGCAGTGGTGGAACAAGTACTCACATTTGTCACTTAAGTAAAAGTATCAATGCTGCAATGTAGAAATACTCGGTTACAAGTAAGGCCTAAAAGTCCGGAATTCTAAATGTACTTGAGTAAAAGTACAAAAGTATTGGTATCAAAATGTACTTAAAGTACCAAAAGTAGAAAGTATACTCATTATGCAGAAGATACTAATTGTAACGGACCCAGGACAGAGAACCTTTTATTTTGAAAGGAAACAGCGGAAGCGCACCCGCGCACTGAGAGCAGTGTGTAACGGACCCAGGACAGAGAACCTTTATTTTGAAAGGAAACAGCGGAAGCGCACCTGCGCACTGAGAGCAGTGTACTAATTAAAGCCAGTCTAACGTGAGCTGGGGGAGGGGAGCAGCAGCACGGAGACAAATGTTTGTTTGGCACGGAGCCACAAGATTAAAGGAACTGTTTGGACAACTGGATGGACCAAACAGAGGAAAAGTGAGTGCCACCAACTAATGAAATGAAATGGAAATGGAACTGGAAATGTGATTTGGATTTTAACTTTGATACCTTTGTTTTTAGTGAGATTCCTAGTGAACTGTTATTGATGGATGGACGTGCCACTGGAGAAGCACCCGGTTTATTTAGCACCTAGCTGGAGAGGGAAAAGGTGAATGTCTATTATTGTTGTGGGTTTTTATTGTTGTGGTCGGTACTTTTATGCTGCATTTGTGGTTTTGATATGCACTTTTTATTGGTTATGTGGGACATGTGTTTTTGAGTCATGACAGTTTATTGATTATATGTTTATGCTTTTTCTTTCAGTTTTCACGTTGATTTAATAAAGTAACCATTTACAAATCATCAGTTGAGCTTCAACCTCCTTTATGCCCAGCTGGGACGCTACACTAATCTTTAGTATACCTAGCAGATCTACAAGCTCACAACGTGACGTATTGTGAGCTTGTATATCTGCTATTTTCAAATGGCCGAAATGTACATAGGGCTGAAGTGGTAAATGTATGTTTTGCAATAATGATCAAAATCTACAAAGTAACTATAACTAAAGTTTCCAAGTAATTGTAGTGGAGTAAAAGTACAATATTTTCCTCTGAGATGTAGTGGAGTAGAAGTATTAGTACTGAAAATTGGAAATACTCCACTAAATTGGAGTACTTTAAGTACAGTACTTGAGTAAATGTAATTTGTTACTTTACACCACTGATGTTTTGTATTGTCTAGATAGAAAAGCAGGTGTTCTTCCTCTGGATGTAGGCAGTAGACGCTCAGCCATAGAAGACTAAAGCCAGATTCCAAACCCGAAAATCTCGGCCACTCGCTCACTCCCACTCGGTCACTCCGACTCCAAACCGGATGTGCTAAATTCCAATTACTCAGTTGCTTCATGGAGGAGGCGAGTGGAGTCGAGTGGAGGAGCCGAGGAGGCTCTCTACTCCGCATTTAGCGAGTGTACATCAAGTGTAGGCTCGACCACTCTCGTCAGCTCCTCCGCGGCAGACTTCCGCATCACGTGTAGACGTTTTTTTTGTTTTTTCCCTTCTCCCGTGACGTATACATGGTCCTCCTCCACATGTGGCCACACAAACAATGCTTGAAACCCGAAACCATGCCCCGAAAACACCGGCTGCCCCCTTCGCCCCCGCCGATCACTTGCGCATCTCACACACACACACACACACACACACACACGCACACACACAGTGTAAATTGACTGAAAAGACGCAACAATACGATATAAAGTATAATACAATTATATACATTGTAATATATTGTGCACACTTATTCTGTCTCAAAAGCTGATAGTTCATTTCTCTCCTTGCATGTCTCAATGCAGTGCATGGACTACTATAAATTACTGTGACAAAGATTATGTTTAAAATAATGTATTGTATTTATATATAGACTGAATATAGAAGAGGACACTTTACGCTTTAATTATAGCCGTATTCATTCAATTATGAACCGATTCTTAAAATTTAAAATTCTCTATTAGCTGTGAAGGGTCTTCTTTCATGTCTATCAGTCATGATTTATTTCGCTATCAAACAATATCAAGCAAAATCACAAAATCGTTTTTTTTTCTTTTTTCTTCGTCCCAGAAGTGGGAGGGATATCACCCAAACTCTCAAAACCCCGGACATTTGAAGGATTTTATAAAACCCCCCCAGACAGCCCCCCAAAAGAGGACATGTCCGGGGAAAAGAGGACGTATGGCTACCCTGCTTGAATGATGTAATTCAGAGTCAGACATACTCTGTAATATACGGTGGCTGTTATAAGCAGCAGTGCCGTGCGGGACTGCTGCGGGGGGTGGGGGGTCTGGGGACTGTAAGAGCAAAAAGAGGGACGGGTCAGGATTTAATTCATAAATGTTTAATCATCCTGGCGCTTCGTTCACTATTTCAGGAATGAATGGCTTTGCACAAAATGTTAACTATAAAGATAACAATGTGGCCATCCACATTGATGAATTGTCTATTCTTATATTCTGTATTATTCTATACCTGCATATTATTCTATGCATGTATATTTTCATCCACGGCTCTGGTCCAGCTGTTTGAGACGTCATAAGTGATCGCGGAATTTTCTGTCGCTTTGAAATGACGGACCCAGTGCAGTCCGATCCTTTGACGGCAACCACTCGACCACTCCGTCCTCGCAAATAATCCTCGGCGCCTCGCAGGGGCGGGGCTTAGGCGCGAGTGGAGGAAGCGAGGAGAGTGAGCGAGTGACCGAGCTTTGGGGAATGGAATCTGGCTTTAGTGAAGAAAGGAGACACACCAAGGTGGAGAAATGGCGGCACTCCAAAATAAGGGATGCAGGATAAAGGCTTAGTTAGGTATTCTCTTTATTTATGCTAATATGTTTTGTATTGTTAAGAAAGAAAAAAACGGTGCGCTTCCTCTGGATGCCTTCTTAGTTTAGGCAGTGGGTGCTCAGCTATGTATACAACTCAAATCAAAAACCACCTGAGTGGAAAAAGCGGCACAAATAAATACTGCAAGACAGTGGCTCAGATGTAGTTTCTCATTTTATTGCGAGAACGCTAACGCGTTTCGGCCGCAGCTTTCCTCAGAGCAGATTAGATTAAAAAGTATTTTTATCTGAGCCACTGTCTTGCAGTATTTATTTGGAGTGCCGCTTTTTCCACTTAGGTGGTTTTGATGTATGTTTTGTTTTGTGTACGTATTATGTATTACTGATTAAACATATCTTTTGTAATGATTAACACAAGTATTCAAATAAATATACGTGGAGTAAAAAGTACAATATTTGCCACTGAGATGTAGTGGAGTAGATAAATGGAAATACGCTTACTCAGAATTGTACTTATAAGTACAGTGCTTGAGTAAATGTATTTAGTTACTTTCCACCACTGAATATTTTGGGAGGTCAGATTGTTGTTGAATATGTTGGTATCTGCATCAGTAGCATAATGTCTTCATCTGACACCTAAACACATGATTAAATTTTTCTCCGGTGTTGGTAATATGGCAGACTGAAGTGTATGACCAAAGTTAACTGTGAATACGTTCATGCGCTTTTTGTTATGTTGTTTCCAGTGTGGGACATCAGAAGTAACTGAAAAATATTTGAGCCCCTTTAATGTATTTTATAAATGTGGACTCAAATAAAGACATTGATGTGTGTGTGTGTGTGTGTGTGTGCGCGCGCGCGCGTGCATGCGTGTAAAGTGGTTAAAGGTTCAGCATCAAAAAGCAGTTCCTTGCTGAATCATTTCTGTTCCTCGAAGAACCATTCACTCTTTATAGAACCATAATAATATTTTAAAGAACCATTTAAGAACCGTAATTCTTCCGTGTCAACATCCAAACCAAGGTAGATAAGAATGAAACATAAAGTAAAATAATTAATATCACAGAGTGAAACATTAATTTATAAAGTACAAGTCATACATCAGATCAGCTCAAAGGCCCACAGCCTCACTATGAGTCTTAACACATGATCTCTAGACTCACTATTCTGGGACCAACATGCAGCAAAAAATTACAGATCTACAAGCTCACACACAACTCATTGCATCTTGATGAAATATGAATCAAGCTTTAGAGGGTTATGGTCTTTTTGTGTTGTGTTGACAATAAGAAAAAATAAAGGAAAATTATACCGGCCTTATTCAGTTTATGCATTTAGCAGAGGCTCTCATCCAGGATGATTTACAAGTGCCTGGTCAGATTAAAAGGCATTAACCTGAGGCAAAGCCAGTTTATTTGTATAGCAAATTTAAACAAGGACATTCAATATGCTTTGTATAAGACAATCATTAGACAGACACAGAGCTTTAAGACCAAAGCCATTATATAAGGACACATGAGCACAATAAAAAAGAAACTCAAAACAAAACAGACAAATAAATAAGACAATAAGATTACAGTGAAGGGGAACAAACCTCGCTAAAAGGCATCCAACAGGGTAAATGGTCACATAAGTAGAGTGCAAAGAAGGTGTATTTAGTGCCAATAAGGTAGGATACCAGGTACACATCAGACTTAGTGTGTCTCTAGACCTGTGGTTCTCAAACTGGGGTGCAGGGACCCCAAGGGGTCTTGAGGGGGTTCCAGGGGTCACTACTAATTTTACTCTTATTAGAAGTTAGTCCAATCGGAGAATGCACAATAATGACTATTCAGGTCATAGGTTTCACTCTGTCTCCACTGCTATCCCCCGTCTACAGTATATATATAGGCTGCTGTAGATAGTTTTAGAATTCTGTAGTCTACCATAACAAAAAAAACTAGAAAAAGTGCTCCTCGGAGCACAGGTCTCCGCCAGGTCAGGTAAGTTATTGTGGCCTCCTGGTGGCGCTATAATAGGCCAATGTGAAAAGGGTGGCATTTCTTCCTCGGCCTAGTGGGAATGTGCGTGCAAATTTTCACGGAAATCGCACGCCGCGTTCATGATTTCATACATTTTGTTCAAAACGGACCAATCCTGCAAACTTTGGAATTCAACCTTAGTCAATCAGGATGGAATATGAAATATCGGACAGATGCGTCTTGATCACATGACTATACCCACATGGAAAGAATCTATATGTTCCATATATGCAACTATATGTAACCTATATGCTACATATAAGGATCATATATGCGCATATATGTGCATATATACCACATATATGCCTGGTATAAGCTCCATATAGGCTGCATATATCTCACATATAGGTCAAAATCAGGTGCATATATGTGCATATACAGGGTATATAGGTCTCCTATATAGCTTGTTTATACCCTCATATAGGTCATATATGTTGATAATACAAGCCATATAGGTCTCCTATATAGCTTCTTTATCCATATATAGGCTCTATATGTTCATAATACAGGACATATAAGTCTCCTATATAGCTTCTTAATATGTAGGCCCTGTGTCCCATTATAGGATGTAGGCCACCTGAGAGTACTGTTTCTACTGTTTCTATTCCGTACAGTAAATGTTTCAGCTCAGTGGCAGATTCTGTATTATAGCCTGCTGCATGAATCACCCAATGACAGTATGGCATGTGAATGAATGTAATGTGATAACATTAAAATATCATGCAAGACTAAATTAGCACATTTGGGATGTGTTACATCAACACAATGGTAATGTCATCACATTTGATCCTAAATACATGTGACAAGGCAATGATTATGGAATATGGCAAGTGAGGAAAACAAGCTAATTTTCAACACAAACCCATAGCAAGCGAAAATCCTAAATGAGACCTCCATTATGTATCATTTGTGTCTCTAGATAAAGATGAGCACCAGCCGAGACCAAAGTGCATTTTCTCATTCTTCTCAATTTGAACTCCTGAGATATGACACTGTTCAGTCTCACAGTGATCACTGTTTGAGTTCTCAAAATGATCTTAATGGCGTCGCTATTATGGAGTCTCATCTCTGTCTTTCAGTGATCACTGTTTGAGTTCTTGGGATAATCTCACTAATATCTATTTTAAAGAGTCTCATCTCTGTCTTTCAGTGATCACTGTTTGAGTTATTGGGATAATCTCACTAACATCTCTTTCAAAGAGTCTCATCTCTGTCTTTCAGTGATCACTGTTTGAGTTCTTGGGATAATCTCACTAACATCTCTTTCAAAGAGTCTCAGCATGTCTATCTGATCACTAGTTGGGAGAAATATAATTATATACTTCATTAAGATAAAGCATATTAAACTTATGAACTCAAAATGATTTCACTTGTGGGTCAGCAGTGAATTCTAATTTGTAGGTGATTATCAGTTATTAATTTTTTATTATTACAACTGCAGGTCACAGTTTATGAAAACCTGCAGATCCTGTCAGTCAGTTCGGTCCATTCCGTAACAAATCTAACATTACATTGCGGACCGTACTCTATATCTGACCAAGAAAGCATATTCTGACTATATCATATGATGTCATCAATATTAAGCCGATATTTGGCAATGTCCATATATGGCCAAGATAGAATTAATTTACAAATCAAGATCATCACCTGGAAATCCATTCATGAATATAACAACACTGTCCTCATCAAACCCTGCATATCCACACGTGGAGGCCACTGAATCATCACCTCCCAGATAGCAAAAGATATTAATTCAATGTTGGATTTTGGTCAGATTGGTTATTTTTGGTTGAGGTTGAAAAAGCTATGTTGATTCAATGTTTAAATACAGATACGATTTCAACATTTAAAAAAATGTCATTGAATCAATTTAGTATAGATGATGGTTTTTCAATGTTGAAATGCCCAACAATGAATTGACATTGTTTCAACGTGTAGTGCTGATATTGCACACCCCCCCCTCACCCTCCCCTCCCCTCCTCCCCCTCCCCTCGCACCCCCTCCCCTGCGAGAGGGTAGTCGTCACAACTCGCGAGACCATCTAAATCTCATGGGACTTGAGTTTTTCAAAGGAAACATTGGCGCGAATTGAGGCTTGTTGACAATTCACAAATACTACTAAGACAAACTGGTAAGTCCTTTACAATATAATGTATTATGCAATTCATATACCATCATCTGGCTGTCATCGTTTGACTAAATGTTAACTTGTGAATTATTACCGTGGCAACTACAGTGCAGACCTGAGCTTGTTAGCTAGCATGCTAGCTAATAATAGTTGACTGACTGGTAAGTGAGTTCTTATGGGAATAGAATGTACTATCCCGTTCAGATACCGTCACCCGACTCTCATCGTTTGACTAAATGTTATCTTTATGCTGTCCGGGGTTTGTAGCTTGTGTTAGTAAATAGCAATGCATGTTATTAAAGCAGCTAGCATGCTAGCTAACGTTTTGTTAGCATGTTTCGTGATTAAAATGTACTTTCATTTGTTTATCTGTGTTTATACAATAACAGATTATTAGCGTTTTTAACAGTTGTATAATCATTGTTGTAACCAGCACTACTGTGAAGCAGTTCGTTCATTTAATAGTGGTGAACTAACAAGGCAGAATGTATGGTGCTAACTCACTAGCTACTGGTGTTGTTAACCCAACGGGTACCAATTCACTTTGCCGGAAGCACTTCCGGTCTAGACCGGATACGGAAACTACATCCGTGGTTGCATGTGTGTATGTGAAAATTTACCGGATATAGGAGGCGGGATCTAGAGCATAATAGAAACCAGGTTAGCTCATGGAAAAGGCTTAATACCCTTAGTTAAAAGTAGCAATACCATAATATAAAAATACTCTGTTAAAAGTAAAAGGCCTTGTGTTCAAAATGTTACTCGAGTTAAAGTACAAAAGTATTGGCATCAAAATATACTTAAAGTACCAAAAGTAAAATGTTTGAAAATAGCAGATCTACAAGCTCACAACGCGTCACGATGCAACATGTGGTGAGCTTGTAGATCTGCTATTTTCAAATGTCCTATGTATAAAATAGGGCTAAAGTGGTTAATGTAAGTTTTATAATAATTTATATATATATATATATATATATATATATATATACATACGTGTGTGTGTGTGTGTGTGTGTGTGTGTGTGTGTGTGTGTGTGTGTGTATATATTATATATACGTGTGTGTAAAATATTTTGGAAGGACCTGATAAATTAATAATTTGGCTGATATATATATATATATATATATATATATATTTATATACATTGTTTTGTGCATATATTTATTGAATTATTTGTTTCCCTCTAAATTTTCAGGGTTGTGCTACAAGAGGACTGGAGAGGATTCACTGCAATACACAAGGCCTGGCCAAGTATAATAATTATAGCAGCACGGGCACCACCTCTTTTCTATTTAGACCTGTTGTAACCTATACGTTGTTATACCATTCAATCCGGGAGCCACCTCTGTGTCTCATTAGTTGTTGCTATATGTATGGCAACATAATGTTTTATTAATTTTTTTAGTAAAAATTTGAACGTTTTCAGAAAACTTAGGTTAGGTTTTAGGAGGTGTTTTTAGAATTGGCCTAAGTCAGATGAGCCAGAAAACAGCAGTGTGAAGCGATTTTTTTTTTCAAGCCACCTAATTTTCCAGGTACAGTGGTGACACTGTCAGTTATGACACTAACTGCTACACCTACTTTAAGTATTGCCATGTATAATTCCAGTGCTGCCAGAATCCAGCCAGTACCCTTCTGTACCAACACCAAATGCAAGCAGTGGTATGTCATTAATTACTAACATGGCAAAACCAAATGTAATTGCATGAAAGCTTTACAAGCATTTAGTTCAGGTTATGTGTTCCAAGGTTACAGCGTCCACTATTCATGTCTTGTGTTCCCTTCTTTTAGCCTCTGGAGGAAGCTGCTCGGAGGATAACCAGCCTAATAATGGTAAGTGAACCACTTCACAACTACTACCTCAGGGTGGACAGATTGTAAATGTGCTTTAGATAGAATTCATAGTTCATGTTTTGTGTTCTCTCATTTTAGGCTTTGGTGGAAGCTTCTTGGCAGAGTTGGAGTCAATGGACCCCTGCAATCATGGTAAGTAGACTAATAGGCTAGATGATTCTCTCAGCCACTCTTAGTGTGTCTCCAGTCTGTTTCAATAGGTGGTGGTTGGATTTCTAGTCGTGCCTTACTGGAGACCTTACTTATTTTGCAAGGATCTGTTAATGTTGGCACGATATTATATGAGAACTTGTATTTTACAGTGACCAATTAGGGCTATTTTAATCCATTTCAGGAGGGAACCACACTGGACAAGCATGGAATGGTATGTCTGTTGTCCCTGTGTCAACAAGAGCCTTTTTTATACATTTGTGATTATTTTATTAGCCATTACTAAACAGTTGCTGTGCCTTGGCTATTGTGCCATGACATACTGTAACTTATTAAAGACTGACATATTTGAACTTATAGCTCCTGCTACTCTAAACATTAAAACATACAGTCTTGATAAATTGCATACAAGCTTTTTTTAATATTTTAATTGTCCTCTTTTTAGACTTCGCTGGCAATCATCACCCCCAAGGCTATAAAGGTGAGTTAACTAACACATTCTCAAATCACTTTTTTTTTTTACCACCAGACATGCACTAGGTACACTTGCTAGTGTATATGGTGCTCATTGATAACTACTTTGATGGTGCTTATTTGCCTTATTTTGTTCTGTCTGTCTTTCTCTAGGAATGCCAATGTATAACTCCAGCCCCTACCACACTGTGCCATCAGAGAAAACAAGGAATAAGAAGAGGGCCTTCAAGGACACGCTGATGCAGGACTGCATGTTTGGTGAGTCAATCTGCACCTCAAAATACTAGGTTTACTACAGTGGATTTGGCAATTTTTATGATGGATATTTAATTTAATTAAGTATTTTTACTTTTATCTCAAGTAAATAAGAACAGATGCATTTTCCTCACCATGGAATGAGCCTGATGGAAAATGCATCCACTCTTAAAGAAGCACTTCACCCATTTCCAACCTTAAGTTCATATAAGTGGTCCTCTGTAATGCTCACAATAAGATGGCACCATTTCTGTCTCAGAGGTGGTCTTTGCCTGTGGACAGTTCAGAAACCTGCCTACCAGTGACATCATTTCAAGCTAATGGACATTGAAAATGATGACCTGTCATGTCACTGGTAGGCAGGTTTCTGAGCTGTCCACTGCCCTCCTGAACAGAGTAGACATGAATGGTGGCATGTTTTACGAGCATTAGTGTGGATCAATTATATGACTATGGGGTTGAAAATGGGTGAAGTGCTCCTAAGGCCACCTGCCAGCTTTCTTATTTATCTTTATAACAAGTTTTTTTTACTTTTTTCCCCAGCGGCTGCTCGTCAATTTGACCGAATTGCTATACAGGAATGCACTGCAGAAGTGGCTGCGTCATGGCACGATGACCTGTGCCACGGCCTGCTGTTCTGATGGCTCCCACCATTCATCTGAACGGAGCTGGCGATCACGTATCCGCGTGCACCCCATCCCCTGCACTCCTCCACAGTCACCCAACACAAACACCAAGCATGACGAATGTCCACTACCATGGAGAGGGTCGTTCGATGGCGACAGACATCCTAGTGGTCAGCGAGCCCCGACCTGACCTGAAGGCAAGATGGGAGGAGGCCCAGAGCACCTCCCCATCGTTCGACGAACTGATGGACCAAGCGGACGTGCTGATGCACTACGGTATATTAATCACAACATGAACATTAGTATTCACTCTCAACAATATTCGGTGTCCGGAGCGCTCTGCTTGCTGCTGAAACATTGGTAATTCATATTGGTCTTATAACTTCTGTTATTGGTTAGGGATTCACATTTAATTGTAACTAAGATTAGGGATTCATTAATAAAACATCAATGATGAGTAACTTCTTCTGTCTATTCTCTTGGGTCTGTGTCCTTCCTGAGCAATCCAAACGATCACGTTCAGAGGTTTTGCTACCAGATAACCAGCAGGTAACTTAGGATGTAGCCTCTAACAGCTCCCACCTGTGGGGGAATGATGCTCTATTCATATACTGTAGGTGGCCCAGCCATAACAGAAGTCATGTTGAAATTGTACAGGTATAATTACAAACTGGAGTAATTTAATTTAACCTGGTGGTCAAACTGGATGTCCATGTACTTCCCAAAGCGACTTGAGTTGTCATTCTTCAGGGTTTTGGCATTTCCAAAAGCCTGGCAGGGGAAAAGGAGTGTCCCGGAGCTTAATTTAATTTAATTTTATATCTTTTTTTTTTTTATCCAGCTGTTTGACACTTTAAAAGCCATAATGTTTCATGTTTTCATATTATAACTTGTTTAAATAAAGTGTTAAAGTTCTACATTGGGGTTTCTATTGGATTTGGTTAATGTGTACAAACTTATCACCTATTTTATAGGTGATATAGGTATCATATAATTATGTTTCATTGCATATATGTAGATATAGGTACATACAGGTCATATATGTACCTATATGTTACATACAGGTCATATGTACCTATATGTTACATACATAAAATTGGCACCTTTCCTATATGTATATGCACATATATGTACATATATGCACATATATGTACATATATGTATATGCACATATATGTACATATATGCACATATATCACATATATGTACATATACATATAGGAAAGGTGCCAATTTTATGTATGCGAACATATATGCGGTCCTATATTACAAACATATATGACGCATATAGGTTCTTTCCATGTGGGTAGAGATACTGTGTACCGATTTGTGTGATGTTTGGATAAAATCTGAAGGATTAATATCCAAAAATGTATTTGACATAAGTCGGCCTCCTGGTGGCGCTGTAAAAAGCAGATGTGAAAAATGCAGTGCAGATGTTTTTCCTTGGCCTCTAGGGAGTAGGCGTGCAAAGTTTCACGCAGATCGGTGCAGTTATAGTTAAAAATGCAAATCGGCCTGTTATAGCGCCACCATGAGGCTGATGTGAAAAGTTTTAAGTGCCATTTCTTCCTCGGCCTAGTGGGAATGTGCGTGTGCAATTTTATGCAAATGGCAAGCTGCGTTCATGATTTGAGGCAGTTTGTTCAAAACGGACCAATCCTGCAAACTTTGGATGGTAACCTTAGCCAATGAGGATGGAATATGGGAAATCGGACAGATCAGGGTTGATCACAGGGTTAAAAACTGTAGGAGTAATGGGAAAAAATGGGTTTTGCACAAATCGGCCTCCTGGTTCTGAATTGGCATCCAGGGAGTGTGTGTGCACAGTTTCGCAGCGACCGGGCCTACGGTGCCGGAGATTTGGTGGTAACACACAGACAGGACGGACGGACGGACACACGGACACACAGACGGACGGACGGACAGGGGCGAAAACATACTCTCTCGCCATGCCTTTCGGCCTGGCGGAGACAATAATATTTAAATACAACTTCTCTAAAGGGACATCCACACCAAGAGCTTTAACAAAAGTAACAAGTTTGAGTTAAGAGAAGGATTTGGATCCCTTTTTTCTTTTTTTTTTTTTTTTTTCATTTGGATCACTTTCATATTTCATGAACGGCTAATCAAAATCCATCAGAAGGACATAATGGGATGCAATGCACCCTTGTAATCAGTGGTGGTTTAGTTATTATTAATATTATAATGGAGATGAGGAGACGATTATGAATAGCTAACACTAGCTGGTCTGTCTGTTTCTCTCTCTCTCTCTCTCTCTCTCTCTCTCTCTCTCTCTCTCTCTCTCTCTCTCTCTCTCTCTCTCTCTCTCTGTCTCCATTATTATTATTATTAGTTATAGTGCTGTAGATGTTCACATCATTATCCTTATAGTTATAGTGCTTGGTGTGAAGGGCCCTGCTGGCACAAAACTATCAATTTGTTTGACAAAAACATTATACAGTAAACAACATAATATCTTAAAATGTGTGATCAAGCAAACAGTATATTGATACTGTCGGGGGGAAACTTCATCGATTAACTGTTACTTTTCAGGAAATGGAGGAGAAAAAAAAGCAAAAATAGCAGATCAAAAGCTCAAAATGCGTTGCATTGGCTGACACTGACAAAATAGGGAATGTAATACATTAATAAACACATAAAAAGTTAAACTACAGTACAGTAATATTCTTTATATAAATGACTACACATTGTATATCCACATAGTACATCGGTAGTATTCTATAAATGACCACACATTGACCCTGTGCATGCATGCCCATAGACATATAAAGGTAGACGCCTCCTCTGGCTCTGAAGCGTCTGTATGGCGGGCGCGCTTCCGCTTCCCAAGCTTCCTTGGGGGGCAGCTGGAAATTTCCGCGTGTGTCACAGAAGGGGGCGTTCAGTAGGCCAATGAGAGGCAGGTGGGGGCGGGACAACTAGATTCTGACAAGTCCTGGAAAAGACGCGCCACCATACGAAACAGGTCGCTCC
The DNA here is from genome assembly GCF_963280865.1 of Gymnoscopelus braueri. Classification (NCBI taxonomy): domain Eukaryota; kingdom Metazoa; phylum Chordata; class Actinopteri; order Myctophiformes; family Myctophidae; genus Gymnoscopelus; species Gymnoscopelus braueri. Next base: position 3,758,780 of record NC_137605.1, read on the forward strand.
AACGAACTGCAGAGGCCAATGAGGTATCTAGGTTTCTATATCTATGTGCATGCCTACCATTCCTCTGGCCGTTGTGCAGTGGATTGGATGCAGAGGAAGTTCCTTGTCTCCATGCAGTCCCTGGTCTCCCATTGGCTGCCGGGGTCTTTGGGGAGGGTTCCACAGCGCTGGCCCCAGGCCGGACACACTGGAAGGTTCTGGTACTCCATTGGTTCCCCGTCCACCCAGAGCCAATGGCCCGCCAGGAACCGCAGGCCTGTCCACACCTGTGTGATGGAGACGGCATGTCAAGTCAATTCAATTTGACTTATAAAACATATTTAAAAACAACCAAAGGACCAGTGGTGGAAAAAAATACTAAAATGTTTTACTTTTGGGGGCCGTGATTTTTTGAATACTTTTTTTCATTTATTTTATAAAAACAAAGTATTGTATTAACATTTTAAATTTTCCAATTGTTATTTTCTTAATAAATGAGTTTGGGTTTGTATAGGAAGGGGGCGTGTGATAAAATGCATATCAAATATCTAATTACTGAATCAAGCAACTTTGGAAAGTGAAATATCCCAGGACAACTTTGTTTTTTTTACAACCAATGTTTATATTTTAGCTTGTAATTAAAGTAAATAAAAGATGAGTGTTATTTTTTATTTTTATTTACTGCTTTCTATAGTTTTAGCAATTTTCGCGATATGTTTTACAGTGGGCGGGGGCATTCTGTCCGGTGGCTAAATATGCCTTTTTTACACAATGAAAAAGGTCCTGTGGTCTTTGATGGCCAGATGTGTGTTATTGGGGGCTAGAAGAGCTACTGTAAATAATAATAAAGAAAAAATATATATATTTAGCCACCGGACAGAATGCCCCCCAGAATGCCCCCCGCCCACTGCTGTTAACACTCATCTTTTATTTACTTTAATTACAATCTAAAACATAAACCTTGGTTGTAAAAAAACAAAGTTGTCCTTTAATAGGTTCGTGAAAACAACGCTCTCTCTCTCTCTCTCTCTCTCTCCAGCCACAGCGTCACCCCTCTACCCAAACCCTCAAACCTCATTGGTGGAAGCCCCCCTGGATGGCGTCCCTGGCGTCGCGGTGGTCGTCCTCAGACCGCAGGCTCTGCCACTGTTCTCTTCGCGGTCCGGTGGTGTCGGCTCTCCGTCTCTCCAGCTCGTGTCAAGCGAGGCATCTCCGCTGTAGAAAATAAAACAATAAACAACAGTGGTGGAAAGTAACTAAGTACATTTACTTAAGTACTGTATAGGCCTACTTAAGTGCAAATTTGAGGTCTTAGTACTTTACTTGAGTATTTCCAATTTCCAATACGTTTACTTCTACTGCACTACATCTCAGAGGCAAATATTGCACTTTTACTCCACTACAATTATTTGAAAACTTTAGTTACTTTGCAGATGTACATTATTACATCGTAAAACATACATTAACCACTTCAGCCCTATTTTTTACATAGGCTATTTGAAAATAGCCGATCTACAAGCTCACAACGCGTCGCATTGCGACGCGTTGTGAGCTTGTAGATCTGCTATTTTCAAAATGTTTTGTACTTTTACTTTTGGTGCTTTAAGCATGTTTTGATACCAATACTTTGGTATTTTACTCAAGTAAAATTTTGAACACAGGCTTTTTACTTGTAACAGAGTATTTTTATATTGTGGTATTGCTACTTGTACTTAAGTAAAATATCTGAGTACTTCTTCCACCACTGATAAACAATAATCAAGACTTCATTGCTGAATTACAGTCAGTGTAATTTTATGGTGTTACGAGACAGGTGAGTTTGTTACACTAGCCCATACCGTGTTTCTGTTGAGTTTCTAATGTACCTTTTTTCATGGTGTAAAAACTTTTCAAAAATAGTGAAAATGTCAGACCTAGAAAATCACAACACTACGATGTGAAGTGTTGTGGGCTTGTAGATCAGCTATTGTTGCTATTTTTTCGGGAAAGATTTTGCAAATCTTATACCTATCCCCAAACTTTGAACACCACAACATTTTCACCTGAAAAGACACGGCCAAACAGGGGTTAAGGACTAGACTAACCTTTCACCAGTAGTCCACCTCCAGACAGAAGGGTTCCCAGGGTCTCTGAACAAACCGATCCACACTATGGATCGGCCTTTGATGTTCTTCAACTCAGTCAGCAGGTCTTTTCCCCCCGACCCTGGCAGGAGCCAAGTCTGTGTACTGATTCCTGCAGTAAGTTTGAGCATCAGACCAGTTTTTTGTCATTTCACTCTGTGCATTTCCAAGCACGCCTCCTTGCGCCTCCAATCAAAGAGCAGCAAGGATGAGGATGAGGGGGATGTGGAGGAGGAAGAGGGGGTAAGGGCTCATCTTCATTTTTCACAAGTTGTCTCTTCAGTTGACGTGGAGAAGAGTTCAGTTGTTGTTATAATGTCCACTCTGATGGTTGGACAGCAGCTGAAGCAGGACTCTCTCAGCAGGATACAGATTTGGTCAGTCGTCTGAGGAGCAGCAGGCTGTTACACTGTTCTTATGACAACTTTACTTACCTGGACACACCCACCTAGATGTACCTGGACACACCCACCTAGATGTACCTGGACACACCCACCTACTGTAGAAAAGCAATGAAAAATTGAAGGAATTTATACTAGGCCTACTAATAAATATTGTTTATAAAGCGCTTTTCGAAACAGTGTTACAATGTGCTTTACGATACCATATTAAAATGTCATTAAAAGTAAAAGTAAAATTACTTATTATGCAGAATGTCACATTTTCCAAATCTTAAAAAAATAGTCAATTTACAAGCTCACAACATGTCACATTGCGACGCATTGTGAGCTTGTAGATCGGCTATTTTCGAATAGACAAAGTATAACATAGAGTTTAAAATGTGTCTTTGGTAATAATAATCCAAATCTACAAAGTAACTTGTAACAAAAGTATTCATATAATTATTCATATAATAAATAGGGCCTATAGAGTAATAAGTACAATATTTGCCTCTGAGATGTAATGGAGTATAAATGGAAATAGGTCTACTCAGAATTACTACTTAAGTATAGTACTTGAGTATTACGTTACTTCCCACCACCGATGATATTCTGAGCTCAGATTGCCATGTCCATGTTGATGAATATGTGCATGAGTACAGTTGGCTATTAAAAAATAGCAGATATACAAGCTCATAGCGCGGCACCGAGTGCCGCGCTACAAGCTTGTAGATCTGCTATGTTTGAAAAATTGTGAAAATGTGTGTAAATCTTTGAATATATTGTTTTAAAGCGAACATTTTAAACTCAAATCTTTGCTTCTGGGGGGTCCCTGGAACAAGATATTTTGAGATGGGGGTCGGCGGCCAAATACATATTATTTTTTGATTTGTAGAATTGGCTTCAGGTCTTAAAGGGTTAAATAAATTATTAAACTACATTCAAAGTCAACCATCTCCATGCTTGAATAGGCTACTCAGCCCCATGCAAATGTGTGTGTGTGTGTGCGTGTGTGTGTGTGTGTGTGTGCGCGCGCGTGTGTGTGTGTGTGTGTGTGTGTGTGTGTGTGTGTGTGTGTGTGTGTGTGTGTGTGTGTGTGGTTAATTTCCCTAATTATTGGTATTTGTCCCTGAAGACACACATGCCTGCCTGCCTGTGTGTGTGTGTGTGTACGTACGTACGTGCATGCATGCGTGTGCGTGTGGTTCATTTGGATAATTGAGGCTGTCCCTGAAGATGTTTTGAAAGTCTATCTTTCAGCCACTGGACACTATAGACTTTAACTCACAGATCAACGACTGGTTTGAACAATAACTCAATATCATTTGTCTGTTTACGACAAACTGCAGCATCACATTGGTTACAGTCCATGTCTATTCACTGTATTCTGACTGTATACATGCATCAATGCAGCATGGTCCATTCTATTCACTGTATACTGACTGTATACATGTATCAATGCAACATGGTCCATTCTATTCACTGTATACTGACTGTATACATGTATCAATGCAGCATGGTCCATTCTATTCACTGTATACTGGCTGTATACATGTATAAATGCAACATGGTCCATTCTATTCACTGTATACTGACTGTATACATGCATCAATGCAGCATGGTCCATTCTATTCACTGTATACTGACTGTATGCATCAATACAACATGGTCCATTCTATTCACTGTATACTGACTGTATACATAAATCAATGTAGCATGGTCCATTCTATTCACTGTATACTGGCTGTATACATGTATCAATGCAGCATGGTCCATTCTATTCACTGTATACTGACTGTATACATGCATCAATGCAGCATGGTCCATTCTATTCACTGTATACTGGCTGTATACATGTATCAATGCAGCATGGTCTAAGTCTATTCCGTGTTTGGGATTTCAATAATTGGGTCTTACACAAAATAATTGGGTCTTGAACTAGACTTGTTACTTTGTAGATTTTGATTATTATTACGAAACACACATTAACCACTTCAGCCGTATATATATGTCGGCCATTTGAAAATAGCCGATCTACAAGCTCACAATGCGTCGCGATGACCACGCCCCCCGTGGTCTAATGCACATCAAACTGAGGGTCCTTGAAATTAAAAAGGTGGAGAATCACTGCAATAGAACGAACCACAGCATCTTCTCTCAGATGGGGGTCCCTGGCATATATCTTCAAAATGGGGGTTTGTGAACCAATTATGTATTAATTTGGGGGTCCTTGACAGAGAACCAGTGCCCTAGACCACGTGGTTCTCAAACCTTTTCAGGTCGGGACCCCCCTTCATATTTGAACTGGGACCCCCAACTCTGACAAGCACTTGGCAACATTGTAGGAGTTGAGGCATTACATTTAGTTTGACTCGGTTTCACAGATAAATAGCCTATTGTGAAAATAGCAGATCTACAAGCTCACAACGCCTCGCAACGCAAGGTGAGTCACGGCTACTTTCTAATGTTTTGCCTCTTTCTTATTATTTGACCATTTTACCAATGATTGACCAGTTTTTATAATATAGTTTGTTGATTACTTTTGATGCAATAATGGTCTACTTTCATTTTATTTATTTTATTTTATTTTCAGGTATTAAAAAGGTCCTTAAATTGTCACTTCACTGTCATCTGGGGACCCCGCTCAAAAAAAAAATCAGGTGGAGACCCCCCTGGGGCCCTGGTCCTGAGCGTTAGTGAGTTCTCTCTAACGCTTTGCCAGGCACTCGGCTCTGCTCGTAGAAAAGGAATTCCACTGCCCTGTGAGGGCTCCAACTGTAGTAAAAATAAACAAAACCACTTCGGTAATCACCAAAACAAAGGCTGTTTTGTGTTGTTGAAAGTCTATTCTCGGAGGTGGGAAGCCTCTCAGCACCCACCTTCTCTGTAAAATACACCTTTTGGCCAGAAAATAAAATATTTCACCGGAAGGAAACAAAAAAACGGGTTGCTCCACTGCGCCCTCTACAGATCTGGTCAATGGAATTTTTCTATTGACCAGATTTTTCCTTTCAGTGAAATATTTTATTTTCTGACGAAAACGTGTATTTTACAGAGAAGGTGGGGTGCCGAGAGGCTTTCCACCTCCGAGAATAGACTTTCAACAACACAAAACAGCCTTTGTTTCGGTGAGTAATTAAGAGGTTTTGTTTATTTTTTTTACAACAGTAGGAGCCCTCACAGGATAGTGGAATTCCTTGTCTATGAGCAGAGCCAAGCGCCTGGCAGAGCGTTAGAGAGAACTCATTATAACGCTCTGGACCAGGGCTAGCTGTAGAATACAACTCTCGTAGACGTATTTATGATTCTGACGTTTTCAATATACGAGAGTTGTAGGGTTCACCCCCATGGACACAGGGACTTTCTGCACTATGCCCCGTAGACACTCTAAACATGTACAAATTGAAAATAAAGGTGCTTAGCCCCATGCTACAAATGTTAACTCTCGCTACGGGGTAGTAGTTTAATGTAATAATCCATATATTTCAATAAAGAAGTGTTTTAATGCCATCTGTGGCTGATTCTGTTGGAAGTTCCCAATGGGTGGTATTGACGCGCACATCTGGTGAAACCCGGAATTACACTCAATGTAAACAGGAAGTAAACGAGGGTGAAAAAATGGCGTTCGGCCACAGACGGCATTAAAACACTTCTTTATTGAAATATATGGATTATTACATTAAACTACTACCCCGTAGCGAGAGTTAACATTAGGGGCGTGGGGGTAAGCACCTTTATTTTCAATTTGTACATGTTTGGAGTGTCTACGGGGCATAGTGCAGAAAGTTCCTTTCTCCATGGGGGGTGAACCCTACAACTCTCGTAGATTGAAAACGTCAGAATCATAAATACGTCTACGAGAGTTGTATTCTACAGCTAGACCAGGGCTAGACTAGAAGCAGCTTCAGGCGATGCGGGCTCTTTAAATCCTACAGTGTTGTTGTCAGGGAGTTAAAACTGATAATGTAACGTTACGTTACACAACATACGTTTATAGAGTTAATAGTGTTGTCAGGGAGTTAAAACTACATCATATCATGTGACAGTAGTTAGAAGAGAAGTGAATTATCTTCATAAGGAACAAGCTGTTGTTTGTTTGCATCCAAATATTCCCCATGTGGGTGAGTTTGCTAAAGACTATTAGCTGCTTAGCATTAATGTTTACATTAACATAGGCCTACAATAAAGCTGATGTGTCATTTTTATTGTAGGCCTATTATTTCACTTTGAGAAGTTCTGGTAGAGCCAAAACTAGTCATAATACGATATTTAGCTTTGCATGATGTCACTGTGTGAACTGGATATGTTGTAATGAGCTGTGTTTAGTTGTGACCCAACATGCAGGGCTAAAGCACATAGTGTGTGTGTGTGTGTGTGTGTGTGTGTGTGTGTGTGTGTGTGTGGATGTGTGTGTGGGGGGGGTGGGGGGGGGGCGTTAAAGGCCATATATTTGTATTATTTATAAATTGAAATGAACAGACTCATTAAGGAACTTGAAGGTGCTTGTGTGTGCACTAGTCCTATTATTTTAAATAGTATATACAGCTTTTATTTATTTAAACAATGTTCTGTTGGGTTGTCACAGCCTACACATGTCATTGTATGAAACCTCATAGTTATTAAACTCTCACATGTAAGTTTATGAATAAAGAGCATCAGCTCTCAACAAACACAGTGATACAATGTTTCTAAACCCTGTCATAAGCAAGACGCTGCTGCCATCTAGTGGACACTGGGCTGAGTAGAGTGGATCAGTGGTACTCAGTATATTTTTTTAGCTCAGAGCCCCTTCTGTAAAATAAATCACTTTTTTATCCTCATCCCCCCTGAATTAAATCGTTACTTTATAGCACCTTACATGTATGTCATATTACAGTATATAGTACGTGACCTATTACAGTTTGTCATGAGAGAATATCCGTTTCCATCAAGACAGATTGAAAAATAACTTTATACTTTATTATATATATATATACTTTATACTCAAAACCTCAGCATCCCTATTCTGGGGGGAACATTCACCAAAAATAGCAGATCTACAAGCTCACCTTGAGTTACGTTGTGAGTTTGTAGATATTTGGTGTACTGTAGATTGCAAAAGAATCAAGTACGATGCAACTCAAATACAGTGGGTTTAAGTCTGAAGTGATATTGATAAATTCCAAATGTTATCAAAGTATAACTAGGCACTCATTAAAGGTAAATGATATAACATAATATAGAAATATTTCACCCTGCTTGCTCAGCATTAATTGTTTCAGTAAATTAAACCATCAGTAAAGTGATATTGGAGCGATAAGTGATGAAGTGTTACAACCTGAAATGTCAGCTAGATTTCTATGTATGTATTTATTTATAAAAAAAACATTGTATACCCTAGTCATATTTATATTGTAGCCATTTGTTATGTGTTTGTTTAAAAATGCCACCAGATAGACAGGACAAAATAAAACAATAGGGCTGTGGTAATCAATTATTTTCATAGCAATTACTCTGTGAATTACTTTTTTAATTAATCATACAATCGAGAAGCAGGTTTTTTAAATTATAATTTATACACTGTATATATATATATATATATATATATATATATATATATATATATATATATATATATATATATATATATGGGATAGTGCAAAAATAGTGGAAATAGCAAATCGACAAGCTCACAAATCGTATTTCTTTCTTTCTTTCTTTCTTTCTTTCTTTCTTTCTTTCTTTCTTTCTTTCTTTCTTTCTGATACTCAAGGCTGAATGTTGGAGGCTCTACAGTTCAGCCATGAGTTCCACAGTTTGACCCCCATGAACTTTACTTAGACAACGGATGAAGTCTAGAAGAAGACATCTCAGGGTAGGAACATGTTTTTGTTTTTGTCTTTGCTGTTGTATTCAATCAGCAGGATTTTGTTGTATGTTGATTAATGTATGTGATTAAGGCTGTTTCTGTATTGTTGTCGTATTGTGTTGTATGGTGTGTATTATTAACGTGATTCAAGCTGTTTTATTGTTGTCATATTAGGACTCAATGACTGGGTGTCAATATAACATGTTCATGTGTGTGGAGGATCTTGGGGAAGGAGCGAGTGCATTCTCCGGCAGCGGCAGCAGCCGCGGAACTGCCGCGGAACTGCCGGTGGAGGAGCGGCAGTCGCGGAACTGCCGGTGGAGGAGCGGCAGTCAACTTCTTTTTTCCGCCGATAAAGTATAGTTTTGGACCATGACGGAGGCGCGCCGACTCAGCAGACCTTGAGGCCAAGGAGTCGCGCCCGAGCGCCTCCAGGCGCGAGTGCCCGCGACGACCGGCCGATGGTCTGCTATTCGACTAAGCGCCGTCCGAGTTATGTACCGATAGGCACAGAATCGTAAATAATATTGTTGGGGACTGCGTTACACAAACGCAGCACACTCCCAAAGCTGGCGCCGCCGGCAGCTCCGCGGCAGCAGCCGCTGCCGGAAAATGCACTCGCTGTCCCTCGGATCTTGGTCAACTGGTCACTGCTATTTCCTTTAAAGTTCAAGTTGAGGTTTTGGGCTCTGACACAATGTAGCCTTTTATATTCCAGATGTTCAATTTGAATTGAAGGCTGGTGTGAATCTACATTATGCCTGTTGTGTTGTGACATTAAGGTACAGTATACTACTAGTAGCTGTGTTGTTGAAGGTATTGAGTTGTGACATTAAGGTAGAGTATACTACTAGCAGCTGTGTTGTTGAAGGTATTGAGTTGTGACACTGTATGTTGTGTTGTTGTTGCCAGTGGTGGGAAAAGTACTCAGATATTTTACTTAATTAAACGTAACAATACCACAATATTAAAAATACTCCATTTACAAGCAAAAGGCCTGCGTCCAAAATGTTACTCGAGTTAAAGTACAAAAGTATTGGCATCACAATATACTTAAATTACCCCCCCCAAAAAAACAGTAAAATACTGAAATGTTTGAAAGTAGCAGATCTACAAGCTCACAACGAGGCGCATCGCGACGCATTGTGAGCTTGTAGATCTGCTATTTTCAACTAGCCTATGTATAAAATAGGCCTAAAGTGGTTCAAATATGTTTTATAATATAACAATTAATAGATCTGCAAAGTAACTACTGTAGGAACTAAAGTTTTCAAATAATTGTAGTGGAGTAAAAGTACAATATTTGCCTCCTAGATGTAGTGGAGCAGTATTTGAAATTGGAAATACTCAAGTAAAGTACAAATACCTCAACATTGTTCATAAGTACAGTACCAGAGTACATGTACTTAGTTACTTTCCATCACTGGTGGTTGTTGTTGTTGAAGGTTGTGCCAGGGTGGCTGTATTGGTTCATATTAATGGCGTCTATGTTGGCCTATTCCTCATGACCATTACTTTCTTTCTTTCTTTCTTTCTTTCTTTCTTTCTTTCTTCATTTCTTTTCCTTTCCTTTCCTTTCCTTTCCTTTCCTTTCCTTTCCTTTCCTTTCCTTTCCTTTCCTTTCCTTTCCTTTCCTTTCCTTTTCTTTCTTTCTTTCTATACTAATGTGATTCTGGTTGTTGTGCATTTTGGGACCCAATGACTGTGTGGCAATCTAGAGTGTGTTGTGTTGTGTTGTGTTGTGTTGTGTAAGGTAGTGGGTTGTGACAGGATACAGTATTATGTGTAAATGTGTCTCTTGGTCACTGTCTGTCAGTTGACCTGTGTGAGTTTCCTATTCAAGTTCAAGTCTAAGCTCGAGGCTTTGGGCTCTCACTTCCTCATAAACAACAACAAGGCTCCAGGTTCACATCTACGTCCATGTTTTTACAGTACCCTAAAAACCTCGTTTACCGTCACACTGAAATCACAGCAAACACCATGGAGAATTTATGACAGGGGGGGGGGGGGGGGGGGGTTAGATAATCTACATGTACCTGGGCTAAGTCAGTGGTTCTCAAAGTGGGGTCCGGGGGAGTTCCAGGGGGTCTCCAGCTAAATGATAGATGGTATGGACCCCTATGGGTCTGTAACTCTGAGAGTGTACAAATGCAACCAAATGCACCCTTATGGGTCTGTAACTCTGAGTGTACAAATGAAACCAAAAGGACCCTTACAGGTCTGTAACTCTGAGTGTACAAATGCAACCAAATGGACCCTTATGGGTCTGTAACTCTGAGTGTACAAATGGAACCAAATGGACCCTTATGGGTCTGTAACTCTGAAAGTGTACAAATGCAACCAAATGGACACTTACAGGTCTGTAACTCTGAGAGTGTACAAATGGAACCAAATGGACCCTTACGGGTCTGTAACTCTGAGAGTGTACAAATGGAACCAAATGGACCCTTACAGGTCTGTAACTCTGAGAGTGTACAAGTGGAACCAAATGGACCCTTACAGGTCTGTAACTCTGAGAGTGTACAAATGCAACCAAATGGACCCTTACGGGTCTGTAACTCTGAGTGTACAAATGCAACTAAATGGACCCTTACGGGTCTGTAACTCTGAGAGTATAAATGCAACCAAATGGACCCTAACGGGTCCATTTGGAAAAGTGTGAGAACCACTGAGCTAAGTGACAAGACTAGACCTGACATCTGGACTTTAGGCCAACAAGTAGCCAGTCAAATCAGGGGCGTAGTTACGGGTGGGCATAGGTAGGCCTGGGCCCACCCACCTGGCTGTTGTGCCCACCCAAAAAAAAAAAAAAAAAAGAAAAAGAAATATATATATATATATATATATATATATATATATATATATATTTTTTTTAAATATATTCAGTCATTTTTATAAGTGCATATATATAAAAATGTTTTTTTATTAATCAATATAATTACATAGTATGCCCATTTAAAGAATAACTCTTATGTTGTTATGCTCATCTGGAAAACGGAATTCTTCATAATGGATTAACAGTTAATAAATACATAAATAATATAATTAATATATAATAATTCAATATAATTAATATAAATTTCATAGATTTAGATTTCATAGATTTCATAGATTTCTCTGCATTTCAGGAGTTTGGGGGGCTGGCTCCCCCAAAATAATTAAATAACCCTAACAACCCTAAACCTAAAACCGAATTAAAGTATAAAAAAAACTCCCAAAAAAAAGAATTAAATAACCCTAACAACCCTAACCCTAAAACCGAAATAAAGTATCAAAAAAACTCCCAAATCCGCACAAAACTGCGCGCGTGCGTGCGTGAGTGCCCACCCGCAAATGCCCAGGCCCAGCTGCTGCCAGCGTTCTGGCTACGCCCCTGGTTCAAACATACTGTACCTGCATCAGAGCATCTGATTAAACATGACATCATTATTGATGACCTGACAGCAGAGTAAATGCAGGCCAGCAGCTTTTATTTATTATTGATTTATGGCACAATGTCACACGTACATTAATGGTTCAGTGCACATTCATAGTAACCCATTCAATCCAGGAAATCATCATATATATATATATATATATATATATATATATATATATATATATATATATATATATATATATATATAGCATACATTGCTGTATACTGTAGCAAAGCACATTTTGAATTCCAAACTTTTACCTGTAACAGAGTATTTCTACATTGCAGTATTGATGCTTTTACGTAAGGAAAAAATGTGAGTACTTTTTCCACCACTGTCTGTCAGTGAGCAGGTTCCCTGGGACAGTGTAATGCACACAGAGGGTCACGCCATCTCCCCCAAACCCCGCTTAAAGAAGTAGCTCACCCAAAAAAATTACTTATTTTCTATCAATTAAACTCCCCATGAAACCTCGACGAATTCACGGAGATTGTGGTTTTGTCGCATGCCTAAGCCAAGAATTTGATGACCGGGTCATTAGTCAATAGGAGACTCATCACTACTCTTTGGGTCCACCGGTAGGAGTCAAATTATTGGCTTTGGAATGCAACAAAAAATAAATAATAATCTCCATGAATTCAAGGCTTTATGGGGTGTGTAATTGATATAAAAATAAGTAATTTTTGGGTGAACTACTCCTTTAACCATTGAAGACCTGGAACGCATCTGTGTCATTTTTAGATTTGAGCTAAAAAGCATTATTTTACACTTTGGCTATTCAAAAATAGCAGATCTACAAGCTCATAGCGCGGCACCGAGTGCCGCGCTACGAGCTTGTAGATCTGCCATTTTTGAAAAATGTATTTATTTAGCAATTTGTGCAAATCTTGATATATATATATATATTTTTTGAAAGCGAATATTTGTAACTCAAATATTTGCTTCTGGTGGGTCCCTGGAACAAAATGTTTTGAGATGGGGGTCCGCGGCCAAATACATATCATTTTGGGGGTCCTTGACATGATATAGAAACATACGTTTTTTTTCAAAAAAACTGTTAGGATTTAGAAGACATTTTGTAGAATCGGAACCTCAGGCCTTAATGGGTTAATGTTCCCTGTACCTCTCTAACCCTAACCCTAATGGGTTAATGTTCCCTGTACCTCTCTGATTCTCATCTGTCTCAGACTACTGCTTTTGCACAGCTGAGCTACAATGCATGCATTACACCTGATGTTTAATTATACGTATTAATTAGAGCCGTTATACGTTCTACAAATCACCAAAGGTTTTAACAATTAATATCAACTGCAATGTGAATCAAGCGGCAGGGCTACTCAAAAAGGCAGACAGTCTGAACAACAGGCAGAGCTGCTCACTTCCTCTTTAGGAACAGAGAGAAGAAGTCGGTCGCTGGTTCATCTCCATCCGCAGCACTCCTCTCTACTCGCTGGCAGAAGTCTGGAACGTCCAGCTCTTGGGGGTCCGTGAGTCCAATGACCTGATCGAAAAGGCTGGAGAGAACAGAGGTGTTGGTTTAACCACAAGAACCCAAGCGTTCCTGTTCTGGGCATGTGTCGTAATAAGCGGACATTTAATGGCACAAGTAGGAGGACGTCAGTCTAAAGGCTTGTAGATGGACTGTTTTTTTTGGTGAAGAGATTTGGTGTAGAGTGGAAAAAGAAGGGGACCAAGTATTAGACCCCTGGGGTCTAATATTGGTGGAAACTGGACTAAAATGTTCGTGAGGGACTAGTGGAGAAGAGATCTAGTAGAAATAAGACTAGTGTAAAAGACTCAAAACTGCGACGTGTTGTGAGCTTGTAGATCGGCTATTTTCAGCATGCAACCAAGTATAAAGTCAGCCATTACGACACCATCAAGGCACCGCCGAAATACATTTTAGTCGACTAAATCAACTGTAGATTTAGTCGACTATAATCTTATAATATTTAGTCGACTAAAACTAGACAAAAACTAAAACATTTCAGGTGACTAAAATATAACTAAATGGAAATGTTTTCAAAAGACTATGACTAAAACTGAATCAAGACTTGCTGTCAAAATCAACACTGGTGTAATAGGCCGAGGTAAGGTTGGCTAAATAATGTACTGTATGTATAGAGTAAACGTACCTCACTAGGACCCAGCCATACTGTGCATTTTTATAAACGGTAGACACTGGAATGCATCCAAACTCAGTGACAGTCATCACATATTTGCCTGGAGGGACAGAGATGGGAAACCAACGTGAGCAATATTACTTAGTTAGCCTGGTGTGTACAGTGGTACTGGACAGACACACGCACCCCACACACACACACACACACACACACACACACACACACACACACACACACACACACACACACACACACACACACACACACACACACACACACACACACACACACACACACACACACACACACACACACACACACACAATTCCAAATTAGTATGTGAGCACTTTTAGTGTCTGAAAGCTTAGTAGCTACTCAATAGTATGTGAAATTCATGCTAAAGTTGTGAACATGGCAGCATTTACACAATGTACAGCGACCAAACATTGGTCTTGACATCAATTATGCTTCTTTTAAAGGGATAGTTCACCCCCAAAATGACTTTTTTTTTACTATCCATTATACACCCCATGGAGACTTTTTTTTGGGTTTATGTCACATTTCTCTAAGTCAATAATTTGATGACCGGCAGCGGTTCCGGAGGGAGACACAAAGAGTCTCCTTTGTGTTTCCTACCGGAAACTGCTGCCTACCGGTCCGCTGGTCATCAAATTATTCTCTTTGGAATGCGACAAAAAAAAAAAAAATATCCATGGATTCAAATCTCCATGGGTTGACTAATCCATAGAAGAACTATCCCTTTAAGCAAATGTAGAATGTAGTTATTTTTTTTAAACCAGTAAACAACATTTAACATTTAACATTGCTATAGAGTACAGAAGTCCTGACGTCACTCGTTCATCCCCTGGTTCGTAAAGTAATTTCTCTATGGAGAATAACATTGGGTCATCATAGAATCGTCTCATATAAGAATTGTGTTCCAAAAATAAACAAACTGTCTCGGCGATATTGTCAGGGAGGAGGTTCTGTATCGTTTATGATAGTCAGTCACTTATATTTGATACAGTCTGTTTCTGGCGAACATTTAAGTAATTCGGCGGAAGTAACATTATCGTTTTCTCACCGTCAGTTGATGCTTCATATCCATAAGAGTAAAACCGCCGGGGTCATTTGTTTATTTTTGGAACACAGTTCTTATTTGACCCGATATTAAACACGTCTATGGGGATTCAGAATGGGGGTGGAAAACCGCGAACCAGGTAGACAAACCTAGGATGTGTAAATTACGTCAGACTTCGGTGCTCTATAGTGATGAAACAGAAACGTGTGTAGTACCTCTGTTTTGTCACAAGATGGGGCACTCTCCTAACTTAAAGTGTACTGTATGTCTGAAATTAAGTATGTGATTTTGAACGCAACCGTGGCATCTCTTGCTCTCTAACCCATTCATGGTCAACTCGCGGCCCGGGGGCCACATGCGGCCCCCACCTTCACTTAATGCGGCCCACATGTTAATATGGGAATACTGATATATTATTGATTTCAGCTGTTATGATTCAACAATTCCAAACATGAGAACATAACCCACTTTAATTACTTCAGTCTATATTAGTAGCTTAAATGACTAGTATTCAAATTCTATTGTCTTTTTTATGAACCAATGTATTTTTATTTAAGTTCATAACGTTAACTAAATGCATTTGAAACTAAATAAAAATGTTTCTTTACAGGATTCCAATTCAAAAATTGCACAATTTTGAGCTTGTAGATCTGCTATTTTTGCTACTTTTGTGTGACATAGAATGGCGAAGTATGGTCTTCATTTACGAAAAAGGTTAAAATACGGAGATAAGAGGTGTCTGCCCAACAGTATATGCAATGTGGCCCTCTGGAGTGAGTGAGTGAGTGAGTGAGTGAGTGAGTGAGTGTGGAAATATCGTGGCCCTCTCCATCATCCAGCTTGCTCTAACCTGACTTATCGGGCAGCGTTCCCCTCCAGCTGTTGATAAGCAGACCCTGACCAGGGCCTGAGGAGCTGCCGATCACAGCCTGACCGATGAGGGAGGCGTCCTGCGGGACCCCCATGGGGTGGAAGTCCCACTTCAGGGCATGATGGGTGCATTTCTGGTTGGGCTCGTCGATCAGAAACACGGTGTGCTGAGGGATGACATTTATAGGAAGGCAAACGGTTACAGTATATGCAAGGAGGACTCATCACCATGCTTTCTTGTGATGCACATTTCCTAATATTATTTTATATATTTTTTTACACATACAAAATAGCAATAACTAACGCTAACTAACAGTTTGCTCCTCAAGTCCATGTCTATGCACTGTATACCGGCTGTAATACATGCATCAATGCAGCATGGTCCACGTTTTTTTGATTGATTGAATACTTTATTAACAGTTTGCACAAAAAAAAAGGCACGGTGGCACAGATTTATACAAAATAATGCTAAAAGGATAACCCAGATAAGCCCTCAGGGCTCGTTCCATAGACCATATTCACACGGCGGCCATGTTTCTATGAAGTCAATGAAAGTAGCCACCCCGGGTGGCGGCACTTTCAATGTTAAATTCCAATATGGCCGCCGTGTGAATATGGTCTATGGAGGTTCAATTCATCGAGACCAGGGCCGGATTTTCCATATGGGCACTTTGGGCACGTGCCCAGGGGTACCTGGGCATCAGGGGGCACCTGATGGTTGATTTTTTTTGGGTGAAGATTTTTTTTATTTATATATATTTTTTTTACGAACATTTTCCCCATTTTGTTGTTATTAATAATGAAGAATTAACATAACACAGTGTCAAATTATCTAGATTAGAGAAAAAAAAGAAGAAAAAAACTTCGCGCGCGGCCGCTTGTGGGGGGGGGGGCTTTGGAGTGCCAGTGCCCAGGGGCACTGAGAGGTGTTAATCCAGCCCTGATCGAGACATTTAAAGACGAGCAGTAACATATAATAATATGCAAAACATCATATATGTACGAGTAGTAATAAAAACATAAAGTTATGTACAGTAAACAGATGGGGGGTGAGGGGTGGTGGGTCATTTCTGGTGATAAGCTTAGACTTTTTACAGGGGCCAGTTATAATTTGCAGCCTCATGTAGGTGGTGCTCTTTTAGAGGAGGGTTTTGAAGGAGGGTAAGGAGTCACACTTTTTTATGACATGGTTGGACATTCCACATTCTGGTGCCATAGCAGTAGAACAAATTTGACCCCATTTGTGTGCCGAAACTGAGTTCAGTAGGCAACTTTAATGATGTAGAGGGCCACTATATCTCCACACTCACTCCAGAGGGCCACATTGCATATAGTGTCGTGCAGACACCTCGTATTTCCGTATTTTAACTTTTTTCTTAAATGAATGCCATATTTCCATTCGTTTCTGCCCATTCTATTCTATATCCATTCTATGTCACACAAAAGTAGCAAAAATAGACGCGCTGCGACGCGTTTTGAGCTTGTAGATCGTCTATTTTTTGCTATTTTTGAATTGGAATCCTGACATTTTTTATTGATTTTTTTTTTATTAGAATCCTGAAAAGTTGCATTTTTATTTCATTTCAAATGCATTTAGTTATACTTATAATGTATGAACTTAAATACAAATATATTGGACAATAGACAAGAAAAAAATAAAAGCGGGTCATGTTTGCATGTTTGGAATTGTAAACAGCTGAATATCAATAATATCAGTATTCCAATGTTAATCTGCGGGCCGCATTAAGCGATGGTGGGGGCCGCATGTGGCCCCCGGGACGCCAGTTGCCCACCCCTGGTCTAAGTCTGTTCTGCGTTTGATATTCCAATAATTGGGTCTTATCAGAACCAAGCTGTACTCGGATCAGTAGGCTAAATACAAAAAAAAAGTCAAGTACTGCTCTAATGTTTTCATGTTGATCTAATCAGTTCTTTATCAGTAGATATTATCATGAAGGACGAATTCCACGAGGTATGTTTCATTTGTTATTTAATACTCAACTACCCAGATAATTAGTTTGCTATTACCTACTGGGTAACTAACTATTAGATCCTTGGTAGTTAATTGTGTTGCAGTAGTGACTGAGGTGTCTATGAAACACAATGACTTCCTCCATGCAAACAGCAGTAACTATATGCAGCTGTATTGTGAAATGTTACACACACACTTACGCACCCATGCACACACACACACACACACACACACACACACACACACACACACACACACACACACACACACACACACACCCACGAACTTACACCCACGCACACACACACACACACACACCCACGCACACACACACCCGCGCATGGACCCACGCACGCACACACAGTGGTGTAAAGTAACTACATACATTTACTCAAGTACTGTACTTGAGCAGATCTACAAGCTCACAACACGTCGCATCACGACGCGTTGTGAGCTTGTTGATCTGCTATTTTCTAACATTTAAGTACTTTTACTTTTGGCACTGTAAGTATATTTTGATGGCAATACTTTTGTACTTTCACCCAAGTAACATTTTTAACACATTTGGCCTTTCACTTGTAACAGAGTATGTTTATATTGTGGTATTGCTACTTTTACTTAAAGGACAACTCTTTGTTTTTTACAACCACGGTTTATGTTTTAGCTTGTAATTTAAGTAAATTAAAGATGAGTGTTCATTTTTCTTTCATTTACTGCTTTATATAGTTTAAGCAATTTTCACGATATTTTTTACAGTGAGCGGGGGGCATTCGGGCAGGTGGTTAAATATGTATTTTTTTACACAATAACCAGGTGATTTCTTTATTATTATTCACAGTAGCTTTTCTAGCCCCCAATAACTCACATCTGGCCATCAAAGACCACGGGACTTTTTTTATTGTGTAAAAAAATACATATTTAGCCTATATAGTCTTTTTTTTTACACAATAAAAAAGGTCCTGTGTAAAAAAAATGAACACATCTTTTATTTACTTAAATTACAAGCTAAAACATAAACCTTGGTTGTAAAAAAAATCAAAGTTGTCCTTTAAGTAAATATGAGTGCTTGCACGTACCTCTCTGTAGAGCAGCAGAGCATCCATGGTCAGGGTCTTGTTGTCTTGTTGTCCCCACTCCTTGATGCGTTGCCTCTGTCCCAGAGCGTCGTACCAGTACTGTCCATACGACCACAGCTTGTCATTCTGGGTGCTCTGAGGGAACACATCGATCACTTTGATCTGAGTCTATAGGGTACACTTCATTCATTTCATCCATTATTAAAACATTTAGCGATAATCAAAACACACAAATGGCAGATTCAAGCTCCACAATGTGTTGCATTGTGAGTTTGTAGATTGGCTATTTTCTGTATTTTTAATGCGATACATACCACTGTACGATAAAGTATAACATAGGGCTTAAAAGGATAGTTCACCCTGCATGGAGACTTGAATCACCCTGCATGGAGCCAATCATTTGATGACCAGCGGTTCTGGTAGGAGACACAAAGGAGACTCTTTGTGTCTCCTACCGGAACCGCTGCTGGTCATCAAATTATTGGCTCTTGAATGCTTGTAGATGGGCTCTTTTCGGTGTTTTTATGCGATACATACAGTACCACACACAACATAGTGTTGAAGAGAAGCAGCACTCACCACAGTGAGGGCTCCAGTCATTAGAGCTGGACTAGCTGTGAGAAGAAGAGACATGTTAATTCACAATGAAGCTGCATGTTTCATACTGTGAATGAGTTGTTTTTATTCTACAACAATGAAGCTGCATGGTTCATACTGTGAATGAGTTGTTTTTATTCTACAACAATGAAGCTGCATGTTTCATACTGTTAATTAGTTGTTTTTATTCTACAACAATTAAGCTGTGTGGCTCATACTGTGCATTTGTGATGGAACATACAGCAGAATATAACTACACATTCCTAGAGTAAATAGTGTAAACCAGCTTCTTATAAATATGTGTTTTTCATGAATGAATGCCTTACTTCTAATCTAGAATTAAATGAATGCCTTACTTCAAATCTCACGCATCGCATCACGATGCATTGTGAGCTTGTAGATTGGCTGTTTTTTGCTATCTTTGAAACATTTTTGAATAAGAAAGCGGTTAAGTGTGTCTGTGGGTTTTATAAATATAGCACCAATTTAGTATAACAAAGTATTGACAAGAGCTTGTGACCAAATAATAACTGTGAGTTGTGACATGTTGTGAGCTTGTATAGATGTGCTTTTTTGACACAAAATATAGACTGTCAACTGCATCAAATGAATTGCACGTCCTGTCAGCAAAATTTAAACTTCTCATGATTTTACATTAGTAATAATTATGTTAAATAATCTTTGATCACAATTAATTACATTTGTCTATAAATATAGAAACAAAAACACTGTTTGACTATGCATACTGTATTTTGCTTCTACCCTGAAGAAAATCTAAATACTGTATTTTATACAACAGATTACCTTGCAGCAGATGTATGCTAGAGAATTAAGACGTTTTGGTAGAAAGTTTGCCGCTAGAATTAGGGATACTACAGTACTAGTATTAAAAGGATATCAATACGTATAAGTTCAGTGCTATTTTACTCACAGCATGGATGAGGCTGCTGGGCCAGACAGGACAGAGACAGCAGGCTCAGCAACACAATGAAGTTCCTCATGTTTCCTCACACACACACACACACAGCGTAGCAACGTAGAAACACACACTCACACCTACACACACTGCAGGGTTAATGGCTGTAGCCAGAGCCACCTCCTTTATAAACAAGACACTAGACGCTCCAGATCCGGAGCAGGTGCCGGTGTTTCTTTCCAGCAGTGTTCTGAAAGCCCAGGACTTTAAGGACATGGTGATAAGAGGCAGTAACACAGCATGTGACTCTGACAGCATAGGTATCATAAAAAACATTATACTGTAACATAGACTCCAGTCCATGGCCTCTTTGCACCGACTTCCTGTTAACTTTAGGGTCCATTTCAAGGTCCTGGTGTCTCAGTCATGGTCAGGCCCCAGAATACCTAACTGACCTGGTCCCACGTTATGTGCAATGTAGAAAATCTAGAAATACTCCATTACAAGTAAAAGTACAAACATATTGGTATTGAAATGTACTTAAAGTACCAAAAGTAGAAAGTACTCACTATGCAGAGTGTCCCATTTCACAAGTTTTGACATGTCTAAAATGTATACAAAATATTTTGAAAATAGCCAAAAAGCTCACAATGCGGCGACGCATTGTGAGCTTGTAGATCGGCTATTCAAACAGCCAAATTGTATACGGAGCTGAAGTGGTTAATGTAAGTTTTGTAATAATAACCAGAATCTACATCTAATCTAAGTAACTAGTAGGCCTACCTAAAGTTTTCTAATAATTGTAGTGGAGTAAAAGTATAATATTTGCCTCTGAGATGTATGTAGAGTAGAAGTAAAAGTATAGAAAATTGGAAATACTCCAGTTAAGTCAAAATACCTCAAAACTGTACTTAAGTACAGTACTTGAGTAAATGTACTTCACTAGGGATGGGCAATATTATCGATATCACGATATATCGCGATATTTTATTTCGCGATACTGTATCGATACTCCAGTATCGATATCGCGATTAAAAAAAAAATATATATATATATATATATATATTTTTTTTTTGCTTTTTCAGATACAGGCTTTATGAAAAACATTCAAAGAACTATCACAGATCTGCAGCTACTCAATAGGTAGTGTATATATAAACAATATGTAGTTTTGATATATGTATATATCGCAATATATCGCAATATATCGCAATATATCCCAATATCGTGATACGACCCAAGTATCGTGATGCGTATCGCAATATAATCGTATCGTGACCCAAGTATCGTGATACGTATCGTATCGTGAGATTGTTGCCAATACCCATCCCTATACTTCACACAACTGTCCCTGGCACAAATGATTTTCAGATTGGGGGTCCGTGGCCAAATACATGTCAATTCAGGGGTTCTTGGCAGGAAGATGTTTGAGAAGCAGTGTTTTATCCCACCGCACACACTACTAGATGAAATGTAAATAATTAATGTTAAATCATTTGACAATAACGGTAAAATAAAGGCTTGAATTCAGTTATTATGTATCAGCTAGTTGGGTTTGGCTACTGCACTGGTACTGCAACTTTTTCACGTCACATAATACAGTATGTATTTGACCCCCATTTGAAAATAAATCTGTGCCAGGGACCCCCATACAAAAAATATTCCACTTAAAAAAAAAGATTGATCTATAAGCTCACAACTGTTGTGAGCCTCTAGATTGGTTATTTTCAAATAGCCCATGTGTGTATAATATATAGTCCATGAGCCAGAGCCCCAAAATTGAGCAATGATTATCGAAAGAGTGGGCAAAACCATACCTATATTAAATTGTTCATAGGGTCAATACGAGTAAATAAATATATGATAACCTCTCCACAGGAGCAGCTTTTTCATGGTTATCACACATTTTGTTATTTTCCCCATACGTACATGACAGGTGAAAAAATTACAACATTTAAAAAAGAGTTATCATAATGAAACTTCCTGAGTTGATTACTTACATGAAGACAATGATTTATCGTATTACAAGTTTTCTTAAATTGCATATTTAAATATGCAAATTGGGCATTAGGAAAATATGCCCAAATTTGCATAACTTTCCAGAATCAACATTGGAACATTGGACAAAGCCAGAGTCAACATACTTATTTCATTTTGTTAAGATGTTGGAGTCAAAGGTTTTTAACAAGGGAATATTCAATATCTGGCTCAATTTTGGGGCTCTGGCTCATGGGCTAAATGCCTAATTTGCATATTTAAATATACAATTTCAGAAAACTTATAATACGATAAATCATTGTCTTCATGTAAGTAATCAACTCAGGAAGTTTCATTATGATAACTCTTTTTTAAATGTTGTCTTTTTTTCACCTGTCATGTACGTATGGGGAAAATAACAAAATGTGTGATAACCATGAAAAAGCTGCTCATGTGGAGAGGTTATCATATATTTATTTACTCGTATTGACCCTATGAACAATTTAATATAGGTATGGTTTTGCCCACTCTTTCGATAATGAAATCTTGTCTGGCTCATGGACTAATAGGGTTAAAGTGGTTAAACTGATTTTTATATTTGCATTTATATCCAGTATCCAGGTATTTATTTTTCACACAGAATTTTTTGATAAATAAATAGTTACTATATCGATTTTAAATCATTGAATCGTATCGTTCTAAATTAACCTGTCCTGTATCCTTCATGTATCGACTAAATCACTGAATCGAAACGTATCGTATCGTTCTAAATTAACCTGTATCGTTAATGTATCGCATGGACAACCAAGTATCGTGATATGTATCGAATCGTTGCTAAAACGTATCGTTACACCCCTAATATTAACACATTTTGCAAGGACCCAGAGTCAAATGCAAAAGTGAAAAATGCTGGGGGCGCTGTTTTTCCTTTCTCTTGACCCCTCAGGACCAAGAGACCCTGAGAGGTCCCCGGACCTCACTTTGAGAACCACTGGGCTAATAATGTACAGAGTGTGTTAACTTTATGTAAGTTGACCACTGAATGATGATGTTAAAGTTTAAGGTAGGACGTTGAGGAAACAGTGTTGTATTCACAGAAGGAGGCTTAGAACACCTGGACTGGAGTGTTGGTTGACTGGAGTGGAGAGAGGATCACGTTGCACTGGGAATGACATCATTCTGTCACATGACCTGGAGGTCGTCAGCGGACCATGCACCATGTTATGTAACATGGTGTATGGGGAGATATTAGGCTTATGGACACTCAGGCAGAGGCTCTGAGAGTCACTCTGCTGCTCGTACAGTACATGATGGGTCTCATTCATTCATCTATTTATTATAGGCTACTAACACATTACATGTTTGAAGAAGAAGAACATCATAATAGTTTCAGGCATCTTTAAGGTCAAAATGCTTTAGTAGCGTAATTAGGGATGGGTATTGGCAACAATCTCACGATACGATACGTATCACGATACTTGGGTCACGATACGATTATATTGCGATACGCATCACGATACTTGGGTCGTATCACGATATTGCGATATATTGCGATATATTGCGATATATTGTGATATATTGCGATATATTGCGATATATTGCGATATATACATAAATCACAACTACATATTGTTTATATATACACTACATATTGAGTAGCTGCAGATCTGTGATAGGTTCTTTGAATGTTTTTCATAAAGCCTGTATCTGAAAAAGCAAAAAAAAAAAATGTTTTATTTTTTTTATCGCGATATCGATACTGGAGTATCGATACAGTATCGCGAAATAAAATATCGCGATATATCGTGATATCGATAATATTGCCCATCCCTAAGCGTAATACATGTTTAGAGCAAAATTTAGACTGTTAACTGCAGCGGCGGACTGGCCATCTGGCGTACCGGGCACGCTGGGCCCCACTTATAGTGGGCCCAGCGGAGTGGGCCCCACTTATATTTTCGCTCCAGTTTTAGGATTATTACGGTCATTTCAGGGTCGCGCAGCCCAATTATTAGTTACGTTAATGTTTGGGCTGGGATGCTTTCCAGCAGGGGCCTCAGTGCGGCTGCAGAGTTCATGTGCAGGGCTGGGCTGAAACAGTGAAACGCTCCCCCCCCCGGCCCGGGGGGTGGTGGGCCGGTCCGGACCAAAATGGCAGGGCTGAATTTTGGTCCCAGTCCGGCCCTGGTTAACTGCTAACTGCATTAAATAAATTACACATCCTATCAGCAAAATGTAAAAATCTCATGATTCAAAAAAAATAAACAGTACATTCAAACCCAGTGTCACTTTAAAACACTTTTATTGGAACACTTTACAATGTATGTGACAACATTTAGCCACTAGCTGTCGCTCTACACCTCCCCATTCCACCTCACTCTCTGATCTCTGATCTTCTCTGTGCAGACAAGAGAGAGTTTCACAAGTCTAAACTAGTTATGCTCTCTTCATACACATTTGGAAATGCATTGAATTAAGATTCATATTCAGAATCTGCATGATAATTTGAGTGCTTCTTAAAAAAAAAGATACTGCAACACATAAGCAATATAAACAATACATAAACAATATCTATTAGTTTCTACACAGACCTACCCCCCCAATACCTTTGAGTATTGCACTCAAAGGTATTGTACTTAGTGTTACCACACCATGACACAAGGAAGCTGCAGAGAAATAGTTTGTACGACATACTGTGAACTGGTCACACTTGTGCATAGGCAGATTATGAGACAATGGACCCCTGGCTGAATTGTAGGCATTACATTTAGTTTGACTCGGTTCCACAGATAAATATTGGGAAAATATCCGAACTACAAGCTCGACTATTTTCACAATGTTTGCCTCTTTCTTAGGTAATATTTGCCAATTTGGCCAATTTGGTATTAAAAAAGGTCTTAAAAGTGTCACTTTATAAATGTGCAGATACCCTGTATACACTTATTATGTTGCTTTATTTACTGTTGAGTGAGAAAACAATATTGTACATTAAGCTAATCATCTGGGGACCCCCCATAATAATTTGAGGACCCCCAGTTTGGGAACCAGTGATGTACACGGACTTGCAGTCACAACAACTATTTTGAACGGCACGAGGATCTTCAGTGCACATGCATAGGCTACACAGAACACCAAGACCATATTAACACACCTGCTGCATCTCAACACCATTGATTGATTGATTGAAATTTGTATTAGGCAAAAGAATGTAAAACAACACAGTTACATTTATAATACTTTTGTCTAAAAGGTCCGACCAAAAAAGTCCTTGCGGACTTGTTTCCGTTGGGGTCCTTGAATTAATTTCATAGACATATAGCAACCAAACAGTTCAAATCAACAGAAAAAACAGAAAAAATATCACTATGTACAAAAAAAAGCATCATGAAAAATAGAAAAAATATATATACCAAAAAAAAGGGGAGTGGGGTCATCTGTCTACAGGGAAACTGGTACTACCTCCTCTTATGGCCTCCAGAAAGATGAGTTTTAGGGCTGTTTTGAATGAGCCCAACAAACTGCATTTGTTGAGGGATGGGGTTAGGCTATTCCATACCTTGGTGGCCGTGCTGTAGAAGGAGGATTTGCCCATGTTTGTTTTATGGGTGGGTGGTACCAAATTGTTGTTTACGCTCCCTCTAGTTTCGTGACTGTGGGTGTCACTAACTTTTTGGAGGTATTTTGACAGATAAGCGGGTATAGGGGGCATTTCGGGCAAATCTGCATTTACAATTTTGAAGGCCAGTCCCATTTTTAGTTGTTTAACCCCGTCTTCCACCCTGAGCCAGCATAGGCTGGCAAAGTGAGTGGGAGAGAGGTGGGTCATGGGCCCCAGTCCGAGAAGTAGTCGAATCAGTTTGTTTTGGGAGGTTTGAAGCTTAGTCTTCAGTGACACTGAGGTGTAGGAGTACCAAGAGGAGCTAGCATAGTCAAAAAGGGGCTGAATCAGGGCCCCTGAGAGGGTCCTGAGGGCCTGAGGGTTGACCGTTACACATTCCAATGCTGTTTTACACTTTGCTTTTGGCATGCCCCTCTAAAGTCAAACCGCCCATAAACACACACTTAAAAAGGCATCATGATGTGAATGTGAATGTTTAGACTATTTCTCCTATTCCTTCAGGTTCTTTCGGTAGTACTTTTGGGGCTCTGTTATTGACATGAAAGGCTCAGGGCTGTCCCTGAGTTCTTGGGCCGCTGGGCCTGGGCCCGGTAGGCTCGTGTGGTGATCCACCCCTGCTCTTCTAGCCCGGGCAGAGAGATGGATAGATAGATCCATCGATCTACAGCAGGAGTCTTCAACATGTTTATACGTGAGGGGGTTGTGTTTTTTAAATTACGTTTTTAATTTATTTTTATTTCCCCCACAAAAATCGCACGTATTAGAAGGACAATATCAGTCACCAGAACCAATGACGTGTGTTTTAAATGAATCTATCATGGTTAATATTAAGATTGAAGTTACAATGGGTTTGTATAGGAAGGGGTCTGATAAAATGAATATCAAATATCTAAATACTGAATCAAGCAACTTAAAAACTGTCTGGGATGTTCATACAAGCCTGAGTAGACGTTCAAATGACCACAAACATGTTTGAAAGTGAAAATATCCCTTAGGGAATAAGATCGATCGGTCTGACAGTTCTCGATATTTGTGGGGGTGGACACACACACACACACACACACACACACACACACGCGCACACACACGCACACGCACACGCACACACTCTTAGACACACAGACACTGAGTGCAATGATTGCTCATCTCTCCTATGACCAAGCTACACATTATAACCTTTTTTTTATTTTATTGTACTGCCGAGAGTTTTTCTCGGCCATTCAGGGGCTTCCCCTCGTCTGTACTCATTTACTCACAATGTTGCATGGAAACTGTACTCACAACCTACTCCTCACCCACCACTTTAATTTCCACATGTCTTCACTCTCTTCTCCTCCCGTCTTTTCTGTCGGTTGAACTCTTTATTTCTTCTCAATGTGTCTGTGTTCACAGCCTGATCGCTCCCTTTTCCTCCAGTTAGCTGGCGACATCGAGAGCAGGGGTTTCTCACTCCTGTTTCTGACACCAGCTAATCTTCCAAAAGGAACGATTGATTCAGGTCCAGAAAAAAAGAAGGTCCCCTTCCTGCTTTTTCTCTATCTCTACCTCTCTCCCCCTCGTTCCACCCCCTTGAACTTCTCTAACCAATGTTAGCCCCCAAACTATTCCTGAACACCTCCCTCCAATATCAAGGGAATTACCCACCAGATAGCACTATTGAGACCTTCTCTGGTTATGTGTAATTCCAGACTTTTACTTGTAACAGAGTACTTCTATATTGCAATATTGAAATAATTAGAGTACTTTTTCCACCACTGATATTGACTTTCACACTGACATGCACCATTCAGCACCATGGACAGCGTCAGGGACAGGGACAGCAGAAGGGAGAGATTCACTGTGGGGATGTTTACCAGCAATATTGTTTTCATCATCGAGGCGAGAGGCCTGTTCCAGTTGGCCGGGCCACCAGACTTTCTTTACAAGCAACCTATTGATTTGACTGATTTGACTACTACTCTAGTATAGTAGTAGTACCACCTGTACTACTTATTTACTTACTACTGTTCCTCTAAGGCAGTGGTTTTCAACCTTTTTCATGCCAAGGACCCCTAAATTGATATACATTTGGCCGCGGACCCCCATTTGAAAACGTTTTGTGCCAGGGACCCCCAGAAGCAAAGATACCCCCGTTTGAAAATGTTTTGCGCCAGGGACCCCCAGAAGCAAAGATATCAGTTAATTTTCGCTTTAAAAAATATAAATATTCAAAGATAATGCACACCTTTTTCAAGGTTTTTCAAAAATAGCAGATCTACAAGCTCATAGCGCGGCACTCGGTGCCGCGCTATGAGCTTGTATATCTACTATTTTTGAATAGCCAAAGCTAAGTGGTTAAAAATGAATGTGACGCTATTGACTAATTTTGCTGGGGACCCCCCTGTTACTCCCTCAAGGACCACTGGTTGAAAAGCACTGCTCTAAGGTGTTCTTAGATGAGTTGCATAACTTAGCTGTGCCAGATGACAACAACAACAAACTACCATAAACTAACTAGACAGTTCCCGCGTGTGAATGTTGTTTTGTTGTTTGGGTTTTTTGTCATCAACGTGACATGATGAATCTCATTGATCTTCACTAACACAGACAACTACTGTTTCTACATGTTTCTGGAGATGTTTGGGGGAATGTAGATTGGCGTTTGACATTGATCGCAATGTAACGTAATAGACATTGAAATAAAACTGGGCCCGTTTGTAAAGTGGGCCTCAGGTTACACTTATATAAACATGTATGTTTGTCATTGTTTAATTATTTAAAGGGACCATGAAAATCACTTTTTTCTTGTTTTTTTTTATTATTCAGTCATTCCTTCTCATTTCATGGATTTCCAGAATGGGCGTGTCTGAACAGGCGATCTCAGAATGGCAATGTTTCTGATGTCACAAACATTAATGATGGCAAACCCAATGTTAAATGAAAACTTTTTCTACCCCCCCTAAGTGGGGGTCTACGAACAAATACTTCGGGCTCGGATTTTGGCTCCGCCCCCCGGAAGTGGGTGAAACAGGCACCTCAAACACTTGGTGGAATTGTTCAAAAATGTTCAAAGTGGTTTTTTTTCGATTTTGTATTTTTCTTAGATGCTTCTTTTTATGCAGATTTTTTTTTCTTTTTTTTTAATATATTTTCTTTAAATAAAAAACAGAATTGCTCAGTAGCCCCCCCCTGCCCAAGAGGAAGTTTTGGTATTGCGGCTGAAAGTGCTGTATAAGCCAGAGACAATTGACTTGGGATGAGTATATCTGAGTGATGATTTAGGCTCAAACCTTTTGAAAAAGGTTTGAGGGACATACACCATATGATATTAAATATCATTTTTTTTTTTTAAATTCATGGTGTAGCTCCTTTAATATTATAGGCACACATGAGGTGCTCCACTGCTTGCTTGCTTCGCACGCACGCACGCACGCACGCACGCACGCACGCACGCACGCACGCACGCACGCACGCACGCACGCACACACACACACAGAGAGCTTAAAAATGTAGGAGAAAACTAGTTTTGCTGAATGGGGTGTAGTGATACCAAAAGGTCCCTAGGGGGTGCCAGTATAAACTTTATTAACAGTTTGTAAATAGTACAGTGGCACGATTGTTACAATGATTGTTAAAAGGATAACACAGCGAGCCCTATGGGCACCACATCCTGGATATATTGATTGACACTTCAACAGTACATCATAGTTTTAGACTGTACAATCCTGTGTGTGTGTGTGTGTGTGTGTGTGTGTGTGTGTGTGTGTGTGTGTGTGTGTGTGTGTGTGTGTGTGTGTGTGTGTGTGTGTGGTGAATGTTATTGTGCACAAGAAGATCCATCTGCCTTCATTCACCTCATTGTGTTGTGGTACATCTCAACTCCTGGCTCGCGTCTCTGGTACCTGAGAACAGAGTGACAGATTACAATTCATATTCCCTTGTCTGAAGAAGTTCAGAGTCGGCTCCCCGTAACCTCATGTTGTTCTACAACAGCGGGGGGGGGGGGCCTATAAAACGGCTTCAACAGTTTGAGCAGCCAATCATTTTTCTCCCCAATTTAGTCGTTATGACTTACAGAGCCGTACTACTCCTCCTCTAGGAGTATATGCAATGAACGATATCACCCTCCTCCTCCCCGCCCGGCTTCCCTCCCCCAAACACGGGCCAATTGTGTTCATGTAGACGCTCGACAAAGCCGGATGCACCACGGTGGATTTGAACCCACAACCTTTGCGGTGGTGGGCAGGGACTTTCCACTGCGCCACCCCAGCGTCCTGAAAAACATCATTTCACCCACTTCTTTCCACCTGTAAAACCTGTGACGTGATTCTGGTGTTGTTTACATCATCTGATCTGCATCTACAAGCTCACAACGCGTCACTCTGTGAAACGTTGTGAGCTTGTAGAACGGCTTTTGTTACGATAAGTGTCACAGTAAATAGCTGTATATTCGGATAGTAATCATTAATATAGAGGGTTTGTTCAGTAGCAGAGGTTTCCCCATCTCTCAAGCTCTTTAGTAAACAGAACATGCATTTTTAGGACGGGATAACAAATGAATCCAATCAGGTCTCCTTGCCTAACAGTTATTGTTGGTTCCTTTTTATGTAGAGTTGTTCAGTGATCGTAATCTATCTAATGTAGTAGTACTCTGTAATCTAGATGTAATCTATCTAATGTAGTACTCTGTAATCTAAAGGTAATCCATCTAATGTAGTAGTACTCACCATCTGTTATAAATCAAAGCAGCAATGATGATCACACAGATGAACAGTCCCAGCCCGAAAGCCAGCCACTGGTTGTCAGGAGTTTTTATTCCTTAAACAAAAATCAAACAAACTTGCAGTAAGGTATCACACCAGTGTATTGACATGAATGAAAAGGTATATCACCTGAGTAGTATGTGTTTTAGTCAAAGTGTGTGTGTGTGTGTGTGTGTGTGTGTGTGTGTGTGTGTGTGTGTGTGTGTGTGTGTGTGAGTGTGAGTGTGTGCGTGTTTGCAATAAAATAAAACAATACTTAGCCAAACAATTATTTCACCCTCGTGTTGATTATTGATGCACCCAAAGTTTAGAGATAATCCTACCAAAGGTATGAAGCACAGCATGTTTTACTTTCTCTCACCGTTGCAAAAGCTTTCTTTACAGCAGGTTGCGTTAGGTTGATTGACACACATGTTCTCGGAGGCACAGCCGTACCCTGTCAGATGTACGCCTGATGGACCTCCGATTATCACTGTGAACACAAAAACATCAAACTGTAATGTCTGCTCCATTAATCATTAAATGATTACATTACATTACACACTTCCTTGATGTTGCTCAACTTTATTTTCTGGAACCAGCGCTATAACTCTGGGTATTCTTTGGTTGTATCCAACTCAAAGAAAAACAATCTAATTCTCTTGGTAGCATTCCGGTCACAGAATGACAGAGAAGCTTCCCCATGGGGACGGCTGTGGCTCAGGAGGTAGAGCAGGACGTCCAATGATCTGTGGGTCGGCGGTTCGAATCCCGGCGCCTCCTGTCCACATGTCGAAGTGTCCTTGGGCAAGACACTGAACCCTACATTGCCTCCAATGATTCGGTCGGCGCTCGCTTGCCACCATTGGTGTGTGAATGTGGGAAAAGTGAGGACGCTGGTGTCGACTGTTCGCCACTTCACCTCCCAATGAAAATGGCAAGAGACACAGTCATACAAACCATCTGTGTATTACCTGTTCCGTTGATGCAGCGATCTTCAAGCCCAATACAAGTTAGGCTGGTGGTGCAGTTTTTGTCTTTGTCGTCTTTGCAAGTGAAGCACTGCAAACCATTGGGCTGACTCTTGTCAGGAGCTGTTAGGTTTACATTTAGAAAATGTTCAGGGCTGAAGACACCATCATCAATTAATGATGTGTTCAACCCTGAACCTCATGCACAACAAAACAACTTTCACATGCGTGATCTGTCTAGTTAGTTCAACCACAAGTTTATTGTCTCCGCCAGGCCGAAAGGCATGGCGAGAGAGTATGTTTTCCACCCCGTCCGTCCGTCCGTCCGTCCGTCCTGTCTGTGTGTTAGCAGCTAATCTCTGGCACCGTTGGCCCGGTCGCTCCGAAACTGTGCACACACACTCCCTGGATGCCAATTCAGAACCTCTGCCCCATTTTTTCACATGGCCCTGTTATAGCGCCACCAGGAGGCCGATTTGTGCAAAACCCTTTTTTTTTACATTACTCCTACAGATTTTATCCAAACGTCATGCAAATCGGTACACAGTATCTCTATAGTCATGTGATCAACACAAATCTGTCCGATTTCCCATATTCCATCCTCATTGCCTATGGTTGGCTTCCAAAGTTTGCAGGATTGGTCCATTTTGAACAAAAAGCCTCAAACTATGCACGCAGCTTGCGATTTCCGTGAATTTTCACACGCACATTCCCACTAGGCCGAGGAAGAAATGCCACCCTTTTCACATTGGCCTGTTATAGCGCCACCAGCAGGTCTAATTTAGCAAAACACATTTTTGGAACAAAATGCCTCAAATCATGAATGCAGTGTCTGATTGCCGTGAAAGACCTAAGAATAAATGGCACCCTTTTCACATTGGCCTATTATAGCTCCACCAGGAGGCCACAATAACGTACCTGACCTGGCGGAGACCTGTGCTCCGAGGAGCACTTTTTCTAGTTGTATGTCAGTTGTCCTCTGGCAACGGCTGTTCGGCTGTGCCGCACAGCCGAAAGTTATGCAACTCATCTCATCTAAGGGTAGTCTCTCAATCCTATAAATATATGTTTTAAATTCTGCAACCTATATGCTGTGTGGAGGTGGGGGGGGGGCTAAAGTAGTGACAATAGCAGATCAACAAGCTCAGAATGCGATGCAATGCGTTATCGCTCAGTAATCATAGTCAAGGCAAAAATGATGTGATTTTGATTTCTATAGCTCAGCCCTATACCACAGAAGCAGTGGTGCACTAATGGTCGCTTCACGCAACACCACAACGTGGGGTTATTTATTTTTTTCACGCGTAGGTACGGTACGGATGTGCACGCGTGTCCACGCTAGAACACGTCCCCCATCGATTCATGAGCCACAGCCAAGTACCCAAAAGGCTACTTTGCATAACAGGTTTACAAGTGAGTGCGCAAATGTATCCTCATTCGCATTATACATACTAAGCAACACAGCATTTTGGCTGAATGGCTTCAGTAGCCACTGCTGCCAGTATCCTATCTGCACGCAGCAATGCCTCAGCCACCATCAAAGAAGAGAAAGAGACTCGTTCAAAGCAAACTTTTAGTTTCAGCTCCTATAATTCATGGCATTCCTTGAATTATTTTCATTAGTTTTAAAAGACTAAAACTAAGCTAAAAACTAGTCATTTCCTATATAAACATGTTTCCTACCTTACTGTAAAATAAAATGCGCGTGCCGTGCACGTGTGTGACATCATTAAAATGGCATTCCGCCACCAAAAAAGAAATCACCATTACACCCCTGCCCAGGAGGTACATAGATACTTACATGGGGGAAAGTGTTCATTGCAGAGATGTTTGTTGCAGCACTCATCTCTGTTAAGGCTGAATCCAAAGTTCACTGAGCCACAGGTATCATTTACGTTGACGCAATACTTATAATACTCCATTACGTGTTTTTCTGAAAACAAACAAGATGTTGGTCTCTGCCAAAATAATGTCGGTCACACAGAACTTTAATTCTGCCTACGCGTCGGATTCCGCCAATGCTTTCCAATGGGAACGGAGCGGTTTGTTGACATTCGTGGACTTCCACAAAACAAACGCCCCGTTCCCATTGAAAAGCATTAGCAGAATCCGCCGCTATAGTCAGAATTAAAGTTTGGTGGGATCGCACCACCCTGAATCATAATAGAAAGTCCTTGTTATCCATGACAGAGTTTTACATTCCGAAAATAAGGTTTATACGGTTATACTGTTTTTTATATACTTCATACTTCTACTCCACTACATCCCAGATGTACATTTTGATGTTATTATATTATATTTTAAAACATACATTAACCCATTAATCTCTAATTTATATTATTTGAAAATAGCTCAACGTGTCACGATGCCATGCCTCGTGAGCTTCAAAAAATAAAATGTAACAATTTTTGGTACTTTGGCACGGTAAATATATTTTGATGTGAATAGCTACTTTTGTACTTTACTCAAGTACATTTTTGAATACAGGCCTTTTAATTTACTTTAACGTTTTTATATATTGTGATATTGCAAAATCTGAGTACTACTTCCACCACTGGTTATCCCTCTGTATCACATACCTGACATGGTTGTCCGTGCGCCACATGTTTGGTTTTCTTTGCATGTGTGTTGTACGGTAGTTTTATTACGGTCCGAGATCTGTAATATGTCATGCATGCTCCTGTAACATGTCAATCCATAGCCTACAAGACAACACTAGAGAGTCAGGTTACAATGGAAAACTAATGTAAACTAGGACTGCAACTATTCATTTCTTTCTTAGCGATTATTCTATCTTGATATCTTTTTTATTGATCAAATAATCAAGAAGTGTTTCAAAAGAAGATAGGGGAAAAAAAAGAAAAGTGCACTGCTTGGAGCGCAGAGTGACAGCAGTGTTAAAGGAAGACTGTGTTCTGTTCACATTTTATGAATAAAGCCTAATCATTCTGTCATATGATCGGTTAATCCTTTCATATCCATGTGGCTTGAAATGATACTACAACATAGTTTATTATATAACCTTAAAAAAGGACAGCTGCGTTTTGCTGTGTGGCTCCTAACCTTCTTAAGTAAAGTTAGGTCAAGTTGAGTAGAACTGATTTAATGTCTATCATCTGACAACAGTGTTTAACTATCACTGAAATGACCACAACACCGTGTCATGCACATGTATTATTAATAGTATTAGTATTTAGATTAAAATATACATTTGTCCAAATCTGTGTGTGGAATAATAAATAATAACAAATACAGACAAATGTAAGAAAAATAAATCCCTAATCCCAAACGATAAAATAACAATAACAATACTACTAATGATAACACACAATATCACTAACCTTTGGTGACGAGCGTAATCCAAGCAATAAGTAGGCATATGAGCAGATGCATTGTGAGTGACGGTTCAGACATCTGCATGGGTTAACCAGGGTTACGGCTTATACTACGTCTGTAAAGGAAGTGTGGTGTCTGGATGGGAGTCAGTGTGGTCATATTGTAGTGTTATGACTGAACATGTCATCTCTCACAAGCCAATGTGTTTCATCGGTTTTGAACTACGCTGTTTGTTTGAAAATGCATATGCAAATGTGTTGTTGTTTTTTTTATTTTTTTTTACCTTTTTTACCATTTGGTTTTCAGCTGTAGTCTCAAGCTAGAATACAATAGTAGATAGAAGAGTCCCCACTCCTTGGGGTGTTTTTTTGTCACTGTATATCTGCACATACGTGAGATTTCTCCTCTGCATTCACCCATCCTATGACAACTAGGAGCAGTGAGCAGCCATTGTGCTGCGTTCAGGGAGCAGTTAGAGGTTAAGAGTCTTGCTCCGGGACATGTCGACACGTTGCTGGCCTGGCCTGGAATCGAACCTGTGACAACCAGGGCCTCTGGCCGCCTCAGGCGGGCTCACAAACCACTCAGCTATAACTCAGAGATAGAGAGAGAGAGAGAGAGAGAGAGAGCAGAGCGGTGTCAGATTTCACTTTCTCTCTCTCTCTCACACACACACACACACACACACACACACACACACACACACACACACACACACACACACACACACAAAGACAGACACAGATGCACTCATGTTCTTTATATAGGTAGCCACCCTGTAAATGACATTTAAATGTCAGTCTTGTTTTTTTACCAAATGGGTTCTCAGATTGCTTTCAACCTCATTTCATCCACAAATTCATCATTGTCTCCGCCAGGCCGAAAGGCATGGCGAGAGTATGTTTTCGCCCCTGTCTGTCCGTCCGTCCGTCCGTGTGTGTGTCCGTGTGTCCGTCCGTGTGTCTGTCATTCTGTCATTTTGTGTACAGCTAATCTCCGGCACCGTTGGCTTGATTGCAGAGAAACTGTGCACACACACTCCCTGGATGCCAGAGCAGAACCTCTGCCCCAAATTTTCACATGGGCCTGTTATAGCGCCACCAGGAGGCCGCTTTTTGCAAAACACATTTTTGGACGGTACTCAAAAATCCCCCAAATCGGTATGCAGTATCTCTATAGTCATTAGAAGAAACGGCTAATTTCAGATTTTTCATATTCCATCCTGATTGGCAAAAATTGGCTTTCAAAGTTTGCAGGAGTACTCCGTTTCGAACAAAATGCCTCAAATCATGACCACAGCATGCAATTTCCGTGAAATTTTGCTCACACATTCCCATTAGACAGAGGAAGAAATGCCATTTGAAAATGTTCAAATCAGCCTCATGGTGGCGCTGTAACAGGCCGATTCGTGTTTTTACCTATAACTGCACCGATCAGTGTAAAACTTTGTATGCACACTCTCTAGAGGCCAAGGAAAAACCTTTGCCCTGCATTTTTCACATTTGCCTTTTATAGCGCCACCAGGAGGCAGACTTATGTAAAACATTTTTTTTTATATTAAGCCTTCAGATCCAAAATTTCACGCAAATAGGTACACATGATCTCTGTAGTCATGTGATCAAGACGGATCTGTTTTATTTTTCATATTCTATCCTGATTGGCTAACATTGACATGTAATGTTTGCAGTAGTGGCCCGTTTTGAACAAAATGCCGCAAATCATGAACGCAGCGTCCAATTGTGGTGAAACTTTGAATGCACATTTGCACTACGTTGAGGAACAAATGCCACCCTTTTAACATTGGCATGTTATAGCGCCACCAGCAGGTCAAAATTAGCAAAACACATTTTTAGAACAAAATGCCTCAAATCATGCATGCAGTGTCCGATTGCAGTGCACAGCCTAGGAATAAATGGCACCCTTTTCACATTGGCCTATTATAGCGCCACCAGGAGGCCATAATAACCTACCTGACCTGGCGGAGACTTGTGCTCCGAGGAGCACTTTTTCTAGTTTTATATTATATTCATTATAGTAGTAATAGTAGTATAGAGTGCATGTGGTCAATAGCTGCCCATTAGAGCGATGGTTCCCCAGGGGGGGGGTCCCCAAATGATTGTGTGGGGTCCCCAGATGATGAGCTTAATGTGTATCATTGTTTTGTCACAGTAAACAAACCAACACACAGTATAAGTGGATACAGGGTATGTGGACATTTATAAAGTCACAATTTGAGGACTTTTAAGACCTTTTTAATACTTCTAAAATGAAATAAATGAATAGGTAGGTAGGTAGGTAGGTACTTTATTCATCCCCGAGGGGAAATTAAGGTGTTACAGCAACTCTCATAGAGACATCAATAAAAGCACATTATAATATTAAAAACATCTAAAATAGGCATCTAAGCATATAGTCAACCTACAATATTAAAAATGTACAGACCAAACACTACTAAGGAGTCCGATGTGAGTCCCACATCCTCCATCCTTAACATCCTTAACATCCTTAACATCCTGATCGAGCCAACCAGATAACAACTAATAACAAGACCATTACAACGTTAAAAGTAACCAACAAACTATACTATAAAGATGGTCAAACATTTGGCCACATTGTCAAATATCACCTCGCATTGCGAGGCGTTGTGAGCTTGTAGTTCGGCTATTATTTTTACAAAGTTTATCTGTGGAACCGAGTCAAACTAAATGTAAAACCTCAACTCCTACAATTCCAAGTGCTTGTCAGGGTGGGGCAGTGGCGCAGCCAGAACGCTAGTATAGGCTGGGCCTGGCAGGAGCGGGTGGGCATACATGCGCACGCAGCACGCGTCCCCAACCTTCGTGTGCGCGGTTTTAGGGTTGGGTTAGGGTAATGTTATTTAATTCATATTTTTGCCTGATTTTACAGATTTTTTTATAAAAAAAATAATTATAAAAAAAATAAAAATGATTTTTTTTTTGCTAAATCGATTGGGTGGGCCGATCAAATATCAAATATGATTTGATATTTTGGGGGTTCGCGGCCTGAAAAGGTTGAGAGCCCTTGCATTAGAGGCTATGTGGCGACAGTCAGAAACCTGTCAATCAAAATGATGGATACTAGGTGATTGACATGTGGGTGTCATGTGTGTATGATTTTTGTTATGTATGACTTACCAGAGGTATTTGTATTGTTGTTATTGTCATCTGCAGGGGTGGTAGTCCCCTCTCCCTCTACCTTATCCTGTCTTAGCTGTCTGCTGGTTATCGTTAGTTGCATATAGCTGCAGGCATGTGCACAGATGATCCTCCTCAGCCCGTTTGCTGTGTTGTGTTGGGTTTTTGCCAAAACATTCCAGAGAATGTCAATAAGCGTTAACTTGTGAGGCATGCTGGATAAAATAACGGTGGCGGCCGAAAGCAAACACACTGAGAGACTGATAATCTCTCTCGCTCAAACTCTTCACATTGCCACTTGCTCTTGATAGAAGTGTGAGTCAATATACTTTAATATGTCTGACTGTTCTTCACCCTTGTGTGTGTCTGAAGGTTAAACCACTTTTTAGACAGACAGACAGACAGACAGACAGACAGACAGACAGACAGACAGACACGCGGACGGACAGGGGCGAAAACGTAGTCTGCCTTCGGCCTGGCAGAGACAATAATAATAATAAATCGGTCCGTTATCAGACTCAGCCAGGGTTTAGTCAATTAATAGGAAACACTGCTGTCTACGGTAGATGCTGTCACAGGCCCACCATAATACTGATACCGAGTTACATTTTTAATCTCTTCAACAAAATCATTTGCAGGGAATGATTTCACAGTGTGACAAAAGGAGGTGCGGCGTGAGAGCGTTTGAAGAGCTGAACTTGCTTGTGTCTCTTGCTCGTTGTGTGACAGCAGGCAGACCACTTCCTCTCCTCTCTGTCTGCTTCCTGCCAAATAACATTTCCTGCTGTGAGTCTGTGCACCTCGTCTGCTAAATGCCTCCATTGTAAATGTCTCATAGAATTACACCTGGTACACGGCATAATCCACAATCTAATAACCATGTCTTAACAACAATAGACTATTTGGCTGCAGACCCCCATCTGATTTTCTTCTACGGACCCCCATGAGAGAAGATTTGTGCATTTTTCACAATTATTCATTCTTCGAAAATAACCGACCTACAAGCTCAAAACGGGGCAGCAGTGGGATGTGTTGTGAGCTTGTAGATCGGCTATTTTCAAATATAGTATAAAATAGGGTTAAAGTGGTTGAATTGTTCCTCGTTTTGCGGTGGACCCCCTGGAACCCCCTCAAGGACCACTGGGGGTCCCCAGACCCCACTTTGAGAACCACTGCTATACAGATATGATATACAAAATATATTATTGCAATTTAAATCCTATATTTTACAATTGTTGAATTGAAGAAAACAAAAGAAACAATTATTTTGCGCTAACATATGAGCACTCAAATGTTCCTAAGAGTGCCCTTCAGTGTGTGTCTGTTCTGTGGGGGTGGGGTTACTCTCTGATGGTTATCTACTGTGTTATCTGGTGTGTTATCTTCAGAGTGTGTAGATTCTGTGTGTGTGTGTGTGTGTGTGTGTGTGTGTGTGTGTGTGTGTGTGTGGGGGGGGTGGTTACTCTCTGATGGTTATCTAGGTCTTGTCGTAAATTGCAGACAGTTGCTCTTTTATGATGGTTTTGAATGAGGATGGGGATCGTAAAGTTTGATGGGCTGAATAGTTCATTCCCATGTTTGTGGCGAATTTGGGGGGTACGAGACTTGACTTGACCATTCAAGTAGACCAGTGGTTTTCAACCTTTTCAGGCCGTGACCCCCAAAACAATCATTTGAACTGGGGACCCCCCAAAATAATCATATTCGAACTGGGGACCCCCCCAAAATAATCATATTTGAACCCTGACACGCACTTGGAAGTGTAGGAGTTAAGGCATTACCTTTAGTTTGACTTGGTTGTGGGACAAGTGTCTATAGCGCACTGCCAGGGTTTAGTCAATTCATAGGAAACACTGCTATGGTAGATGCTGTCACAGCCAGGCCCACCATGATACTGATGTTGTTACATATGTGGTATCTGGACAGTGTGCAAGTCAAAACATATTAAGAAATGATACTAATCTAAAAGTCAGTTTACTAAAGTAAGAGAATCATGAATGTGTTGTGAGCCAGCCTGCCATCTGCTACTCAGAGTGTGACTGGTGAAATTGCTATA
This sequence comes from Gymnoscopelus braueri, assembly GCF_963280865.1. Classification (NCBI taxonomy): domain Eukaryota; kingdom Metazoa; phylum Chordata; class Actinopteri; order Myctophiformes; family Myctophidae; genus Gymnoscopelus; species Gymnoscopelus braueri. The sequence goes on from NC_137605.1 coordinate 3,798,999, forward strand.
TTCTAACGCAGCAACAGCTGCAGCTGAGCCAAATGGTCATTGTGCTGCTCTTATCTTAGTACATACCTTATATGGCTATTTAGAATGGCATCTGTGGTAAATGTCCTACTATAAGAACTGTATGAGATGTTTGTTTGAGATGGTTGTGCCCAGAGGAGGCTGTGTGGAGTCAGGGCTCTGCCCTGGCTCTCTGGATTCCATGATGCTGTTTGTTTGATGATGAATAAATGAACATGGAAACTTGGAAACCCTGACGTCTGCTCGTCTGCTTCTTCTCCTCTTCTTATAACAACTACAAGCCTGATAACACACGGTCTGATGCCTCATAATATACGACACATACCTACATTTTTTACCCATTAAGACCGAGAAAGTATCTGTGTCATTTTAAGATTTCTTTGGCTATTAAAAAATAGCAGATATACAAGCTCATAGCGCGGCACCGAGTGCCGCGCTATGAGCTTGTAGATCTGCTATTTTTGAAAAATCTTGAAAATTTGAGCAAATCTTTGAATATACAGTATATATATTATTTTTTTCAAACCTTTTCATGTCAAGGACCCCCAAAATTATATGAATTTTGGCCGCGGACCCCAATCTCAAAATATGTTGTTCCAGGGACCCCCCCAGAAGTTGTAACAGAGTTAAAAATGTTTGCTTCGGAAAAAACAGCTCTACAAGCTTGTGCAGCGCTATGAGCTTGCAGATCTGCTATTTTTTAATAGCCAAATAAATCTTAAAATGACACAGATCGGTCTGAAAGGGTTAATACCGTCGACCTAGCCTGGGCATCATTCCTTTTCGGGTATTTGATCCGGTCGGGAGCGGAAGTAAAAAAAAAGAAAAGTGGCCGGATGGGCAGAACCGGAAACACGTCTCACCACAAAATAGGTCCGTGCTAATAAAATCCTTCATTCGGCATAGTTTAGCTTATTTTTTAAATATAAATGTGCGTGCACTATCCGGAGACTATTTAGCGTCTGTATTATCCCACGGGGAAATTCTATTCCATTTAAATAGGGATTGGGGAACCAAAACAAAGCGGCACCGCAAAAACCGGATGGGCAGAATCCAGAAAAACAGGACTCTTTTTTTTTCTTCAGTAGACCGGATCATACGGGTCTTTAGTAACGAACACCAGGCTTTCCTCCGAGGTGGAAAGACTGGTGATGCGAGGTTACCGTCGACCAAATCATGTGCAGAGAATGTTGTCTGTAGGACAACATTGTTGGTCGACATAGTACGACAACTTGGTGACAGGAGGCAGACATGTACCATTCTACTGTGTGACCACATCCTCTCCTCTCTGTCTGCTGTCCTCTACAACCTGAACACACACACATCATTTTATATGAAATATAATATCATTTGTCTATAAATATAGAACAAACACTGTTTGACTACAGCAGCAGATGTATGTTATAGAATGAAGACTCATGTTTGGCATATTATGTATATTTATTTGCAAAAAAAACAAAACAATCAGTGCATGTACAGTGGTCATTGTACTGTAGGAACCGGCAGTGGTGTAAAGTAACTAAGTACATTTACTTAAGTACTGTACAATTTTGAGGTAATTCTACTTTTTGAGTATTTCCCATTTACAATACTGTTACTTCTACTCCACTACATCTCAGCGGCAAATATTGTACTTTTACTCCACTACAATTATTTGAAAAAATAATATAATATAAATTATGATATTATGAAACATGCATTAACCACTTTAGCCCTATTTTATACGTAGGCTATTTGAAAATAGCAGATCTACAAGCTTGCAGATCTGCTATTTTCAAACATTTTAGTGCTTTTACTTTTGGTACTTAAAGTAGGCTACATTTTGATGCCAATACCTTTGTACTTTTAATCAAGTACATTTTTAATTCTGGACTTTTACTTGTAACAGAGTATTTCTATATTGCAGTATTGGTACTTTTACTTAAAGAAAAGAAAGAATTTTAGTACTTTTTTCCACCACTGGGAACCGGTAGCACAATCTATGTGATCTATCTAGGCAATGTATATACATGGAGCATAACTATGATGCTTTGAGTTGAGCGTTGGCATACGTGCACAGTTTTACAGCAGGGGTTCCCAAAGTTGGGGTCGCGACCCCACTTGGGGTCGCGGGAGACTGACGGTGGGGTTGCAAAATTATTTTGGGTCATTAAGAAAATAAAAAATAAATATAAATATCTATATATTTTTTGTACTTTAAATTCAACAGAATGGATGAAATACAATCTAAAAATGATTACAAATGGAACATTTTACCATTATAATACATTACAAATGCGCACCGAACGTGCAAGTTTATGTGTATAAATGACCTCCAGATTTAGCAGGGGTCGCGAGTCAATTTCCGCATTATTTTGGGGTCGCGGGCTGAAAAGTTTGGGAACCCATGTTTTACAGAATGTGCCGAACAAACGACAAAGCTTCATGGCAACCTAATTCATCGTGGGACAAAAAGGAATAAATGAGACATTTGTCTGACCTGCAAAGCTAACGCAGACTTTGAAGCAAGACCTGTCGGCCTTTCCTGACAACTGTGTCAACATTCAAACCTGACATTGCTATGGCAACTTTCAGCCGCTAGATGTCACTCAACACCTCATCTGATCATCTCTGGGCAGACGAGAGAGTTTCATAAGTCATAACTATGCTCTCTTCATTCATACACATTTGGAAATGCATGTAATTAAGATTAGTATTCAGAATCTACATGAATAGCTTTACATAATGCAGAGTGCATCCTGTGTCGTGTTTTCAAAAAACAATTCAAAATGATTTAAACTTTACACGTCTACGAGTTCTATAACAAAATAAAAGATTACTGTAGATATTCCAGTTATATATTAATTATGATAGTAACAATTTACATTATAAAACATTTCAAAAGGTTTTGGGATGCTCCACCCCTTTTCTCACATAGAATGGAATGAATGGGGAAGCTGACACTCGTGTGTCTGAGTTCTGACACTGAGACACAGACTGTCAATAATTTAACATTTTCTACACACACCGACACACCGGTCTGACATTCTATTTCAGGGTCCAGCCCGGAACTATAGGGCACAGCAGTGGCGTTTTTCAATGCATTTTTCCCATTGACATTTCCAAAAATATTTATATCAATTATTTAAAGCCTAGAATCAAGCCATCCAGGGTCCTGGTGAATCATGACCATAAATTGTTTGATGCTGTGATTATTTTATTTTTTTCTGAAAACGGCAAAACAAAGGGTATTTATTAAACATAGTATATCATATAATTAAAAATAAAATAAAATAAAAATCACAGAAATACATTTTTTCTTTTTTTTTTTCTTTTTTTTATCCCGCGATTTTTGTAACCCATTTTTTTCACCCGGTGCCAATTTCCTAAGTGATCCTGGGCGCTATACCAGCCCTACACCAGCACTACACCAGTCCCCCACAGTAGGGAGGCCAGGGCCGAGCTCATGCTTCCTTCAGGCATGAGAGCCAACTGACCTTCTTGTCACCTGACAGGGGGGAGTTTCCCTGGTTGGACGTAGCTCGTGGAAGGAACACGTTATTCCAACCAGTTCCCTTCCCCTCCATCAGGCGCCCCGGCTGTCATGGGGGAGGCGGTATAGTGACCAGGATTACTACATGTTTTTGTGAGGGTATTAACTACCCTAGGAGACACGGGGAGAACATGCAAACTCCACACAGAGTGGGCCCTTTCGCCAACCCCACCTAGGGTATGGGCGCTGATGACGCGGAGGAGAAGACACGCCCCCAGTGCCCACAGCGTCCCCGGCGGGAATCAAACCCAGGACCTTCTAGCTGGGAGGCGACAGCGCTACCGACTGCGCCACCGTGCCTCCCGAAATAAATGTTTTCTGGTCATGATTCACCAGGACCCTGGATGGCTTGATTCCAGGCTTAAATTAATTGGTATAAATATTTTTGGAAATGTTAATGGGAAAAATGCATTGACTATTTTGGAGTGGAACCAGAAAATGGCAGCCACTGCTATGCCCTATGTACAGTATAGGTGCTCAGTCACAGGGACTCTTTTGACCGAACTCTCTGGAGCACAGAACAGCACAGGCAGAATTAAACCTGACACGGTGTCATTGCTCTTCATTTGTATTGCACTCAAAGGTATTGTACTTAGTAACACCACACCATGACACGAGGAAGCTGCGGGACAAATAAAGTTTGTACGACAAACTGTGAACTGGTCGCATTTGTTGGTCCCACATGGATGGGTGGGTAGATAAATAGATAGATGGATGGATGATCTATATGGGAGGGGGAGACCTGATTAATCCTGCAGGCGAAATTCCGTTTTCAGCTTCTTAGACTTTATTATTAGTCCCGCAGTTTCAGCTTCACCCAGCTGACGGCTGATCAGGTGATCATATAGCAGCAGTTAGGGCTTTAAGTGTCTTGCTCATGGACACCTCGGCTAATAACCTGCACCGGGAATTGAACCTGCATGGGACCAGATATGTCCGCCCTAAGATGGATGGATGGATGGATGGATGGATGGATGGATGGATGGATGGATAGATGGATGGATGGATGAACAATATTCAGAGGTCAAAGGTTCTATAACTGCAGTTTATCAAACTGCATCAGTGAGGCTCACTTCAGTTGAACAGTGCAACACAGACCACTGGAGCTACCAGGAACAAGAGGTTAACGGCACTGCTTGTGGCCCTGCCTGGAACATGTTTAACATTAACATTATCTTTAGCAATAACGGCAGTGCTTGTAGAACTTGTAGCACTAACAGGAGTGCTTATAGCTTTTTGAGCGCCAGTCCTGTGAGTCCTGTCCGGACCTGTGATTACAGGGCAAAAGGTAGTGCTTGTAGGTCTATCAGCAGTCCTTTTAGCACTTTTAACTCCATCATCTGCCTTGCACAAGTTCCCTTTACAGCAGTATTCTACTTTCATTTGTATTTCTTCTGAGAATATGAATGTCTTATTACACGTGCTATTTGAGGCGCAGCCCGATATGGTGAACTCCTTGCCTTTGTTTGTCCCTGTGGGAAAAAAGAACAACAACAACAAATCAATAACTTAATACTACAAAAAAATTACTCACACACACACACACACACACACACACACACACACACACACACACACACACACACACACACACACACACACACACACACACACACACACACACACACACAGAATACTGATATAGTATTGATTTTAGCTGTTACAATTCCAAACATGCAAACATGACCCGCTTTAATCACTTCAGTCTACTCTATATTAGCAGCTTAATGACTAGAATTAACATTATATTGTCTTTTTTTATGTCCAATGTATTTGTATTTAAGTTCATAAAGTTATTAAGTTAACATAAGTATAACTAAATGCATTTGAAAATTTACTTTTCCAATTAAAAAAACAAAACAAAAAAATCTGGGTGCCAATTCAAAAATAGCTAAAATAGCAGATCTACAAGCTCAAAACACGTCGCACTGCGACACGTTTTGAGCTTCTAGATCGGCTATTTTTGCTACTTTTGTATAACATAGAATGGCAAAAAAAGGAGAGACAGTATATACAATGTGGCCCTCTGGAGTGAGTGTGGAAATATAGTGGCCCTCTCCATCATCAAAGTTGCACCGCTGGCCTGGGCTCTGGTCACTGCGACACTTCCAGGATTTCCCAGGCTTCCTGAATTATCCTATACTAAAATTGACTATAGAGCATCGCAGTTCCCGCCCCTTCCGGGTTCCACTGCAAAATACTCAATGCATTTTTCCCATTGACATTTTCAAAAATATTTATATCAATTAATTTAAGCCTAGAATCAAGCCATCCAGGGTCCTGGTGAATCATGACCATAAAACGTTTGAATCTGTGAAAAAACTTTTTTGAAAACGGCAAAACAAAGGGTATTTATTAAATATAGTATATCATATAATTAAATATAAAATAAATAAAATCACAGAAAAAAATGTTTTATGGTCATGGTTAAATTAATTGATATAAATATTTTTGGAAATGTCAATGGGAAAAATGCATTGAGTTTTTTGAAGTGGAACCAGGAAGTGGGCGGGAACTGCGATGCTCTATTGGGCGGACGGTGGACGTCATTGTTTAACACTTCAAATGGCCATAACTCAGTGACCATTGCTCTGATCAGCGCAATATAGGGCTGGATTTAGAGGCTGCGTAGGGCCCTGCAAATCTAGTATTATAAAATGAGTACTAACTACAACAATTGTACATTGTTATGAGCATATTATAATGTATCAGATTATTTTATGTTTATAAGGCATTACACAGTAGACATGGGCTTCATAGACAGTGTTAACGAACATTCCTCTGAGCTGAGGAATGTTAAATAATGTGAGGCAGTTGTATGAATTCACCAGCTTATTACCTTTTCCTTTGAAGCAGCGATCCTCATCACCAGAACATTGTAGAACGGAGGGAGTACAACCGAAGGTTGCATTACCTTCGCAAGAGTTGCACCTAATCTTTCCATTGTCAGTATGTTTTCTAGGATCTGTAAGGTAAACAGAAATCATGTACGATATACGCGAATTTGAATCACACATTGAGGGGCCTCTAAACAACGCAGAGCCCAAATAATTTCACTTAAAGGGCAAGACCACTTTGGTAGAGGTTTGGGTTGAGTAATTACCTTGCCATGATGTAACACCAAAGGTGGACAAGAAATCAAAAAATAATTCAGAATCAGAATCAGAATCAGTTTTATTGTCACATCACAGGTTTACAAGGTAAAAAACGTGGGTGAAATTCTTTTTTGTACATCGTTCCCATCGCAACGTTAGTTTCCATAGAAAGAAGAGGGGGGGGGGGGGGAGAAGAAGAGGGGTGGGGGGCAAGTGGGAAGGAGATCAAAACAAGAGAGCAACAGAAGGCCAGACAAGTTATCTACATATTTACAAATTACCTGAGATAATAAAAAACTAAAAACTAAACTAAGGTGCCTGAGCATAGCAGCAATGTATTGTATACTGTGCATGTTATACTGTGCATGATAGACAATGGACGTTAAGGTGCTTAGAGAAAAAGGAGCACAATAAAAAAAAGACAGAAAAAAAAGTCAGTGCGTTATACAAGGGATTGCTCCATTGATTAGAAATTGATCATTATAAACATACTCCTCATTGACATTGTACGGTGAAACAGCTCTCAAAGTCACTATTTTAGCACATAACGAACGTAAACAACGTTGATTCAGATAATATAGAACATCACCAAACCCAGTACTGTTTGTTTTTTAAATAAAAACTTCCTGTTGATTTCGCTATTTTTATTAGGAAGAAAACCCAGACTGGATTTGAGGATCCGGATCCGGATCTTCAAACAGTAAAATCAACAGGAAGTTGACATTTTTATTAAAAAACAAACAGTACTGTGTTTGGTGATGTTCTATATTATCTGAATCAGCTTTGTTTACGTTCAATTATGTGCTAAAAGAGTGACTTTGAGAGCTGTTTCGCCGTACAATGTAAGTCAATGAGGGGTATATTTATAATGATCAATTTCGAATCAATGGAGCAATTATTTTTGATTTGTTGTCCACCTTTGGAGTTACTGTACATCAACAGTTACACAACCAAGGTAACTACACAACCCAAACCTCTACCAAAGTGGTCTTGTCCTTTAAATGCATAGATGCTACAAATGTCACTGTTTGTTGTAAAAACATGACTATCGTTATAATGCAGTTACTTACGTTTGAACTGTTCATTGCAGAGGTTGGTGGTGCAACAGTGGAAGAATCCAATTACACCTACAGCTTCACCTTTATAATGCACTGAGCCATTAACACATGGCTTGTCGTCTGCCAGGCAACTCTTATTATTTATGTTTGAGTACCTATTTGGATCTAAAAAACAAACAAACAAACAAACAAGATATTAGTCTCTGTCAAATAACATCTTAGTCGCACTAGAAAGTAACTGTGATGATAGTTTTACTAGGTTATACCTCTGTCACATACCCCGATATGTCCTGAGTGTCCATGCACCACATTTCTTGGATCCACATTCCTCCGGCAGTGGTTTAGCGCAGTCTAGTTTACCTGTTGGGATGCAGTTGTAACATTTCAAGGCATATCCTAAAACGACAGTTAGAAGACAGATTACAAATGAAGACTGCTGTAAACATGAAACACATTTCCATCGTGCATGTGTATTAGGAGCAGTGTGTTAGTTTAACTTTAACAAACCAGTTGACTTGTCACACCAGCCTCACTGTGAAGTAAAACTCCCCTCAATCACTTCTATATGTTTATTCCGTGGATAGTTTAGTGAAATCACACATTTTTCTTTGCCGACAGTAAATGTTATTTGAAGTTTATCACTTCACTGTTATTAACACATTCCCTACAATATTTTTTTTCTTTTTTTTTTGTAAACCTATGAATGATCCCTTCACTGCGAGAGAATCATAGAAGCAGAAATGACGTCATCCCCAAAACTCTCCGTCCACTCCCATTTTATGAGACGTCGAAAAACCAAGGGGCCAGCCTGAGATTTTTACACTGACACCAATACGGAAGAGACAGTTCATATGAATGGCCTGTAGTTTCGCTGTTTTACCCCTGCTGGTGTCGGAAAGAATTTATCTCAATGAAAGCGGGTGGGTTTTTGACAAACCTTTAGACTAGATTTTCTTACCTTAATAAAAATTGTCATAAATACTATATGCTTCCAGTCGCTAGTTTAAAGTCTTCTTTCAATCATCATGACATGCGTTTTGGTAAACTATGGTCCCATTTATTTTAAAATTGACGATAAAGTAGGTTATGCTCTAGGAGGGGCGGGATGATTTGATTGATAAGCTACACAACCAATAGCATTCATTCCCCGCCCCTGCTCTTGATTGACAAGCTACCCAACCAATAGCATGAATTTCCGGTTGCAAAGGATATGACGCGATATTGAAAGATGGTGGATTGCACACAGCTGAACAATCGGCTTTATTTCGGGCTGTAGAAACCAATTCATTCCATTCATTTTATACAGTCTATGAGAAAAAGACCTCTAGCTCGGATTTCTTCTTTTGGTGAAAACAAGCCTTATTCAACTGCCGATAACAACAGAACGGACGGTCGCGGTTACAATGTTTTTGTGCCGGTGGATAGACAAGACCCTGCCCCTCCCCCCAGACAGCCTTTGTTTACATCCGTGGCCACATGGTGGCTTCCATGGCTCTCTGTGGATCGTCAAAATAAGGTAAAAAACGGCGTATGAATTAATGAATTAATACCTGGCAGAGAATGAGTTAACACACGCTAATAATTGATGTGGCGGTCCAGGTAAGCTGCCTTCGATTACACCACACCTACGTACAGTGGTGGAAAAAGTACTCAAATGTAAAAGTATCAATACTGCAATATAGAAGTACTTTGCTACAAGTAAAAGTCCGGAATTCAAATGTTACTTGAGTAAAAGTACGAAAGTATTGGTATCAAAATGTACTTAAAGTACTAAACGTAATTTTTTTTGAAAATAGCAGATCTACAAGCTCACAACGCGAGCTTGATCGGCTATTTTCAAATATCCTAGGTATAAAATAGGGCTGAAGTGGTTAATGTATGTTTTATAATCAACAAAGTAACTAGTAACTAAAGTTTTCAAATAATTGTAGAGGAGTAAAAGTACAACATTTGCCTCTGAGATGTAGTGGAGTAGAAGTAAAAATATTGGATATTGGAAATAGCCAACTGAGAATTGAAAGTTGAACAAACTCAAGCAAAACCTAAAAATGTAAGTTTGATTGTCTAACTTAAACGTTTCCTGAAGTTTGTTGCATTAAAATTGTACGTTTTCCCAACTTTTTTTTTTTTTACAGTGCGCAGCAAAGTAAATGTATCTCAAAATGTTACTTAAGTACCTGAGTAAATGTACTTAGTTAACACCACTGCCTACATACAGTACGTACAGTAACTAGTTGCGTACTGTAGGTGTGGACTGGGCTTTTAGTCGACAGGCTTGAAGATTGAAAGTGTCTTTCTCCATTCTCCTCAGAAAACTGCAGGGTTCATATTTTTATTTATTGAAATGATGTATTTTATTTTAAATGTGTCTACGTGGTATTTCAAAGCATTAGTGTGCCCAGAGCACTGCCTTTGAGATCAGGGCATCTTTTTTTTTTTAACAAATTCAAATGTCCTTTTATAATGTGTTTTCTTTGCTTAATGTTTTATATAAAACACATTGAATTGCCTTGTTATGTATGTACTATACAAACTTGCCTTGAATTGCCTTTCTCTCACTGGGCTTCTAGTGACTTCTAGTGAAATTAAACATTTTGCTGGGGACACCATGGAACCCGCTCAAGGACCCCTGGTGGTCCCCGGACCCCACTTTGAAAACATACAACTATGTAAACGCTATAAATAGATGCAGATGGAGAATTCTTTGCTTGATGAAAGTTTAATGGAATGCATTGAAGTCAATGAATGAATTGACTTCATTCATTGACTTCGCATGAATGAACACTAACTTTGAATGATTGCGACCGAGATGAAATAATCGCTACAGGAAAATAAATGAAGTCATATCACACATTTCTTACTGATCTGTTCTATTTCAAAGTCTCTCTCAGCTCTCCTCTCCTCTCCTCTCCTCTCCTCTCCTCTCCTCTCCTCTCCTCTCCTCTCAACAACAGACTGTGGTTCACTGGCACTGAAAAAAACGCCCCTCAAGTTTTCCGTGCCTTGAGCCCCTCGAGTGTAACCTGACTCCGCCTGATGGGGCGGTATTGAGATCACAGGCTGTGAAACTATAAGTGTGTGAAGCAAGCTTCTTCCACCTGGTAGAGTCAGGTTACCTCGAGTGTGTAGCTTAGTGTTTCTCAAACTTCAAGGACCCCAGTTGCGTATAGGTTTTGTTTCTGGGCCCCTAATCTACACTGGAAACATTTTAATCAGTCAATTTAACTCTGACAAGTTACAAATGTAACCAAATGGACCTGTGTAGTATCTTAAAATAAGTATAAAGTCTAGAAATACCTGAGATGAACACACATAAGGACTGACAGGGCCTGTGTTAGTATGTATTATTAACTGATAGTATATTTGATTGCAATTATATAGTTTAAAGCTTTATTCCTTCTCTGTGAAGTATAATGAAGATGTGCCTGAGACAATGTCTAGTTGTCTAGGTGAAGTGGATCAGTGTCCAGCTAATTCCATGGAATGTTAATTTGACTTAGACCCTGGTAAAGGTTAATTTAAAGGGTCAAGAGTGACCACAATGAAATGCTCTGTGTTTTGTTCTTAATGAGTGTTTGTTCTGTTTAATGGATAACAGATGTGTAGGAAGGAGGAGCTTGTGGAAGTGACTTGTATATCTAAAGCATGTCTCACTTGAGAGAGAGATTAACATTTTTACTAACCCTGACAGGCCTGTCCTAATAAACCAAGCTTAGAATGATTCTTGACTCCTCTCTAGTTATTACCAGAACCTGACCACTGAAGTTACGTAGTAACAATTGGCGTCACGTTGGTGCGGTGTTGCAGTTTGACCAGGTAAGCAGAATGTGTGTTGGTGTTATATTATGCTTTTTCTGCTTGCCTTTGTCATCTCTCACTGTTTGGTAACCTGTGTTTTGTTTAATTGGATGGTGGTCTTCATTTCTCCTTTTTTGGTGAAGTGACTGGTTGTTGGTTCTTGGTTGTTTTGTTCTTGCAATGTTATTCTCCACTTGGTCAATGAGCTTGTGTTAATGTGTTTGTGCCTCTGACCCAGGCTGTGTTCCTATGTGGGGCAAGGGTATCTTGACTGTTTTAGGGCAGTTGAATGTGTTGGCACACAGGGTCTGAATCTCTGTGTTGGCTGTACTAATGTTTTAGGTTGTTTCATTATTTTGGGCATTATTATGGTATGATTAGATTCGGTGTTGCCTTCTTGTGTCAGGCGAGTACGCGTCAGGTTGTCAGTCGACACGTCTATTTCTCCTATACTTTTGTTTACTTTGTGATGCAGTCTATTCATTTTTTCTTAAACTGTGTGGCAGTTTATTTTAAGCTGGCGTATATGGCGTTGCAGCTCGAGGGCATGACACATGTCTAATTAGGTGGCTTGTATACTTGAGTTATTTACTTATCGCAGTAGGTGGCCTTGATATACTGGATACTGTAGGTGACAAGATTGGTTTGGCACACCGCTGTGTTAGTGGCTGGTATCATGTTAGTTGATATTTACTGATCTAAGTAGGTGGCACGTATAGCTACTGGATATGGTATGTGACGATGGATTTACCGCGCTTTTTTGTGTTGTATGGGTCATTGTTGTTCTTTGATTGGAGTTAATGTCTGCAGCATCTCCAAGTGCTCATTGCCCAGGTGGTTTATGATTGTTGACGAGGTTTGTTAGTTATAGGGGAGGGAGTCCTTCTACTGCTTGTTACTGCATGTTTTACTAATTCTTATCATAACTGTGTTTTTCTAAAAGAAAAAAAAAAAAAAAAAGGTAACATGGGGGGTAATTCTGGTAAAGATGTACAGACATGTAACAATGGGATCAGATACAAATCTGAAGATGATTTGCCTAAGAAAGAGCGCAAAGCTGTTAAAAAGCTATTGCTGACTAACCCACATTTGAAGCAAGTGCCTAATAAATTGCCTCAAAAGATGACACCACGTGAGTGGATGTTATCCAAATTGGGGATTTTCTATGTTGAGCCTTACTTAACACTATTATCAGAATGGACAGATAATAGATATTCCAGTGATGGAAGTTTTGACAAAGATAAGATGGATCTGATACGCTCTTATCTTGTCACAAGAAAATTGGTTGCAAATTCTGCATGGGATTTTGAGTACATGACCACTTGCTTCAAGGCATGGGAACAAATCAGTCCACAATGGCCAGCATTTGGCCTACCCAAAGATTCAAGGAGACAAAAGTCATCCGCAATTACCAATTTGGCTTTGATTGATACTAGTGTGAGTCCTGCTGATAGCAAGCCTTCTAAGGGTAAAATAAAGACCCAATCCTGCTATCCAGCCTTGCAGTCATTGTCTGATGCACCTCCTAAATACACAAAGCAGGACAACAAGGATGAAAACGATGTAATGTTTTCCTGTTCTCGAGCCCATGGCTCTGATCATGATACTAGTAACCAGTATCATGCTCCTCAGATAAAGGCTTTGATTATTTTTCCGATGATCGACTCTCTGCCTACACCTCATTTACATAGAAGGCAGGCATGTCTTCTTAACTGGATGAACAAATGTGTTAAGGCTTTTGAGGACATAGACAGGCGTACCACGGGAGACAGTAATCTCGTGCTTTCTCGTCAATTAACCTGGTTGAAGGAAGCTATGGCTTCTGAGTTCAAGAAAATTGTGACATTAGCTAATAATGGCAAGGACATGGATACCATGTCATATGGCCCAATCGAGGCTATGCTGTCCGCATTTCAAAATGCAGTCAAACAGTATGAACAGGACAAGACACTGCAGATTACCTTTGGCAAGGATTATGACAAGAAACATACCATAGGCATAAGTGCCTTAATTGATGATGTTTCTGTCAGGGCATTGCATAAGTTAATAATGCAATTTGCTCGTGAACAAGAGAGTGCACAACAACAAAATACATTAGTAGTTGATGCAGATAAGAACCTGAATGCCCCGTTGATAGTATTTGACGGGAAGGTGATGGAAAAACCATTGTCACTGGCTGAGCTGTCTAAAATCACGGATGATGCTCCTAAAGTGTTTGAGAATCATGTTAGATTTCTTAATTGGTATAAGAGTCTATTGATGCATGGTTCTATGTCTGGCAGGGATTTGCGCTATATCCTTACCACACTGATGCCAAACATTAAACTTGACACATTGATTGAAAAGTGTCCTACTCTTAAAGTCAAGTATGATGGGCCTATAGACACTAAGGACCCTAAGCTTACAGACAAATACCCATGGTTAGACCCAGATCATAGAGACACCCACGTGGGAGAGATGGAGGCATTCCTAAAAGAGCATGCCGCATTGGGAAAGGACATTACACATGTGCTGAACTGTAAACGTAAACCTGGTGAGTCCATGTGTGATTTTGCAAATAGATTCCAGAAGTGCTGGCGTGAGCAAGCAAAATTGGAATTAAATGAGGAAGCAGATGCATTCTTTGCCTCTATGATATTGAATGGCATGGATGAATCCTCAGCGCACACCCTGAAATTGTCTGCCCCAAATGTGCATTCATTATCACCAGTAGACCTGTTGAAGAAACTTAGAGAACTAGATGCTGTAGGATTATTTCCAACAGTTAAATCTAAATTACAGGCTCCACAACTGATCCCTCAGTATGCAGGAGGTCAGTTTAATGATGTATCCATACCAATGACCTCAGAGTATTCGGGAGGCCAGTTTCATAATGAGCTGCCTTTTTGGGATTCTTCCTAGTTCCTACTTGTGATGTATACTGGATTTTGGGTCTAGCACTCCACTGAGAAATCATGTTGTTAATGCGCAATCTTTTTTCTTATTTAGTTTGTTTGTCTGTGTTTCTGAGTATTATCAACAGGTTCTCGAGTCTCTGCCCAGTCCAGGGGATCAACCGCTGCATTCATTTAGTCCTGGTGACGGACCACCCGTCCATGCTCTTCTGTCAACACGGACTGCACTTAAGGTCAAAGGGCAGCACCCCTACCGAGCTTAAGCAGTCTGGGGAAGGCCTCATCATGATCACAGATAACACTAATACTACACCTTATGATAGAAGATAATCCAGAGCAACTGTTCCTAGACTTAGAAGTATTCGAATCATCCATTTGCTTTGAATTTCTGGTATAAGGCTATGGAACAAAGTTAGAAAAATTACGCCCCACTCTTGTTATGCCTGTTCTTTGATCCCTTATTCCACAGAGGAAGTTTTTCCTTTCATGGCTAGGCCACTGACGGGACCTGATGGACTTCCAACTTTGTGTATGGTGGCTTATCAATATATTATCACATTCTACGGTAGGCGTGCAATCAACAGAACAGGTAAGACCGAGACCAATTATAACACAGAATAATTTTCATATGGGTAAGACTAATGGACATAGTTACCTTCAGAAAGCGAAGGTATAGGCAATTTCACTATTGCTATACAGTGTTGTTGTATTCCACTTTTACGTATGTTTGTCATGAAATCTATCTCCTCTGTTGCTAACTTTACTATGGTACAAGCCCCAATGTCTGATGTTATAGTTACTGGCGGTACATGTGGTTCCAGCTAAAAAAAAAAATCTCTTGATAATGACATCTTCTGATTCCTCAATAATAGAGAATATGTTCTAAGATCTTTTCTTTCATTTCTTACATAGGGTTGGCGAAGATGGAGAGGAGGACGCAGTTGCAGAAACTGAGACCCGGCAGGGAAACAGTCCCCAGATGTGGACCTGACTGACCCTTGGTGGACTTCCAATAGGATGTTGAAACAATAGGATGAAAGAGGAAGAATGGGCAAGACCCAGATTAACCCCTGATCCCTGATGGGGGTCAAACACCATGAGGTGGTCTCTGCACACAATGAGATGTAGTCACACACACTTGGCCATTAATATAGGCTCTATTTCTCTCTGTGTCTCTATCTATCTGCCTATCTGTCTATTTCTGCTCTCTCTTCCTACCTCTGTCTCTATCTTGGTGAGAGGTTACTGGTAGTCCAGTTTTCGTTTCTTATTTTGGTTAGGGTACATTTCTGTGTTTTGATAGGTGAGGGGAAGGAACTGGATTCGTCGGCCCATTGCGTGGCTGGTCTGGTGTCCTTCCTAACTTTTGTTCTTTTTGGCTGGGATCTCTCACTGTTTTGTTTGATTTTAAGTGAACATTGGTCCAAGTGTGAAAAGTATATTGACAGAAACATAACTGAATAGTTATGCCAAAATAAATATCAATGTAGTTGGGAACTGTATTTTTTTTATACTTAAAATGGTATATTAATGTTATTGATATTATGATGTGGTGTGTTGTTAACTACAAATTAATCCAGGTTTTTGTAATGGTCGCCCTAGGTTGGTTGGTTGGATTTTTAGGGGATCGTGGGGGAATTTTTCCTAAGTATGATATAAACACAAACGGTTTACATAGGTTTTTTCGCCTTCACCTGGATGTTGGTTACCATTTCATCACTATATCATGTACAGTTTACTGTGTTAAGTTTGTTGTCATGACATATATCCTTTTTATTATACTACTTGTTTAAATTGAAATTTGTTCGACAGTATTAAACTGTCATTTGTTTTATCCCTACTGCTACGATTGCTTAATGTACTAGTTTTGATTGGCTAACGTCACTCTTCACAAAAGAAAGGGAGTGACCGGGAAAAAAAAAAAAAAAAAAAAAGTGGGGATTGTTAGTATGTATTATTAACTGATAGTATATTTGATTGCAATTATATAGTTTAAAGCTTTATTCCTTCTCTGTGAAGTATAATGAAGATGTGCCTGAGACAATGTCTAGTTGTCTAGGTGAAGTGGATCAGTGTCCAGCTAATTCCATGGAATGTTAATTTGACTTAGACCCTGGTAAAGGTTAATTTAAAGGGTCAAGAGTGACCACAATGAAATGCTCTGTGTTTTGTTCTTAATGAGTGTTTGTTCTGTTTAATGGATAACAGATGTGTAGGAAGGAGGAGCTTGTGGAAGTGACTTGTATATCTAAAGCATGTCTCACTTGAGAGAGAGATTAACATTTTTACTAACCCTGACAGGCCTGTCCTAATAAACCAAGCTTAGAATGATTCTTGACTCCTCTCTAGTTATTACCAGAACCTGACCACTGAAGTTACGTAGTAACAGCCTGATTTGAGACCTAAGGCACACTGCAGGATATTTGGTCCGATTATGCTATCGGGGACGTTTTTTGGCGCTCGCCGACAAAACCTCCCGATCTGACGCAGATCGGGCTGTGATCGGCGATGTTTTGGTCGCTGTGTGTGAAAGGCTCTGCGAGAGGATACGGCCACGATAATTACGCTCGGCGATGGCTTCCCGACCGTTTTCAAATATCTACCAGGTTAGATATTCTTCTCTGTCGCAGACTGGACATCAGACAATATCATACAGTATGAAAGGAGCTGAGACCACTTTGCGAGCAGATCTGCCCCACAGCCAATGAGAGAACATTACAGTCACCGTGGCTGTAGGGGAGTTTCGCTGGACCTCGCCACAACAAACAGTCCCTATACCGCAATATTAGTATATTACCGTCCATTAAGTTAAACATTATAAAACAAAATGAGAGAGTGAGCAAGCGTGCTCGAGGGGGGGGGGGGGGTGGGGGCTGTGTTTATAGGAGAGGAATTGCACAGAGAGAGAGAGAGAGAGACTGAGAGAGCCAGAGCGAGTGTCTGTGTCTGTGTGTGCAGCCGCAGTGTGTATCAGACAGCGTTGCCAGATTTTACAAGAAATAAGCAACCATGTTTGTGAAAACAAGCCCAAAAGAAAACGACTAAAGCACTTTAAACCTATATTCAAATACATTGGATATTTGAAAAATTTCATACAACTTTTTCCCCCTACAATTTGTCTTTGTTATATTTACTATTCTCTAACTTATAGCAACAGCATTCTGTTGACATTCTGTTCCGTTCACATTTTGTGAATAAAGCCTATACTTATGTTGTCGATGTAGGACAGACAGACAGACAGACAGACAGACAGACATGGAGTGTAATATGTGTAGATCATCTAGGTTGAATGTGTGTGGATTTCACTGTCACACTGAAATTACCTCAACATTTTGCCTTTCATTCACATTATCATTATTACATTTCTCAAAGGATAATAAAGTGTTGTGAAAGACAGAAAAAAACAAAAAAACAAAACAAATGACCAAAAGACAGAAATGTTAATACAAAAAAAAAGACTTACCTTTTGTGAAAAGCAGAATCCCAAGGATGAGTATGATCGGATGCATGTTGGACAGAGAGGTTCAAATGACAGGCTGAGCAGAGTTACAGCTTCTTAATGATCGTACCACAGAGCGTTCCACATCTGCTGGATACTTGAACAACAGATGCTTGAATGCTTGAGGAGAGAAAAAAGGCGGGCGGATGGACCATGTCGTCCCACTCATGTCACCAGTGGTGTAAAGTAACTAAGTACATTTATTCAAGTTCTGTACTTAAGTAAATTTTTTAGGTATTTTTGCTTTAGTGGAGTATTTCCAATTTTCAATACTTTTACTTCTGCTCCACTACATCTCAGAGGCAAATATTGTACTATTACACTATAGTGATTTACAAACTTTAGTTACTAGGTTGGATTTTTAGGGGATCGTGGGGGAATTTTTCCTAAGTATGATATAAACACAAACGGTTTACATAGGTTTTTTCGCCTTCACCTGGATGTTGGTTACCATTTCATCACTATATCATGTACAGTTTACTGTGTTAAGTTTGTTGTCATGACATATATCCTTTTTATTATACTACTTGTTTAAATTGAAATTTGTTCGACAGTATTAAACTGTCATTTGTTTTATCCCTACTGCTACGATTGCTTAATGTACTAGTTTTGATTGGCTAACGTCACTCTTCACAAAAGAAAGGGAGTGACCGGGAAAAAAAAAAAAAAAAAAAAAGTGGGGATTGTTAGTATGTATTATTAACTGATAGTATATTTGATTGCAATTATATAGTTTAAAGCTTTATTCCTTCTCTGTGAAGTATAATGAAGATGTGCCTGAGACAATGTCTAGTTGTCTAGGTGAAGTGGATCAGTGTCCAGCTAATTCCATGGAATGTTAATTTGACTTAGACCCTGGTAAAGGTTAATTTAAAGGGTCAAGAGTGACCACAATGAAATGCTCTGTGTTTTGTTCTTAATGAGTGTTTGTTCTGTTTAATGGATAACAGATGTGTAGGAAGGAGGAGCTTGTGGAAGTGACTTGTATATCTAAAGCATGTCTCACTTGAGAGAGAGATTAACATTTTTACTAACCCTGACAGGCCTGTCCTAATAAACCAAGCTTAGAATGATTCTTGACTCCTCTCTAGTTATTACCAGAACCTGACCACTGAAGTTACGTAGTAACAGCCTGATTTGAGACCTAAGGCACACTGCAGGATATTTGGTCCGATTATGCTATCGGGGACGTTTTTTGGCGCTCGCCGACAAAACCTCCCGATCTGACGCAGATCGGGCTGTGATCGGCGATGTTTTGGTCGCTGTGTGTGAAAGGCTCTGCGAGAGGATACGGCCACGATAATTACGCTCGGCGATGGCTTCCCGACCGTTTTCAAATATCTACCAGGTTAGATATTTGTAGTTACTTAAAAAAAAAAATATTATTACAAAACATACATTAACCACTTCAGCCCTATATATATTTCGGCCATTTGAAAATAGCAGATCTACAAGCTCACAACGCGTTGTGAGCTTGTAGATCTGCTATTTTCAAAAGGCTTTTACACATTTTAGGACGGAACATTCCGCATAACTAGTGCTTTTACTTTTGGTACTTTAAGTATATTTTGATGCCAATACTTTTGTACTTTTACTTTGTACTTTTTTTAAAAGGGCTATATACAGCTATATACAGCTATATACATCTATACAGAGATCTGCGACACAGGTGTGATGAAGCTGGTTAGTTGCAGACGACAGCAGATAGCTTTCAACCAACGCTAATCTATGTAATCAATTTCTTTATGACCCAGTGGGTGTGTGGTAGCCTATATGATGTCAGACTTTGGTATGTTTAAACATGAAGATGGCACATTCTTATTTAAGATATTTGCACATTCACAACAGGTCTTCTAAGTTCGTTCAGGAGCGATTTTTGACTTTTCAGGAAGTGCAATGTAGATCATCTGGGAATGATTATGTCTAGACCGCTGCCATTCATTACAAAGCAGCTCTTAGAGGGGATTGGAGAGTGCATGTCCGCTAAAACGTGTTCATTGGCAGGCAAAAGGGGTTCGTGAGAACAAGCTGAACGGACACCTGGAAACAGTTAAAAGTTGTGCAGTTTGTGCTGCAGCAAATACAAAAACTGAATATATGAAAACAAAAGCATACACAATACAACATACAGTATGACAATATAAGATGAGTTACTGTCCCAAGCAGTCAGACTAAAATATAAGTATTGCCCCTTGTGTCAGTTGAAAGCAGAACAGAACAACATATAGGTCACTCATAACACTATAAGTTCAATATAATGATCATACATTCAGAATAAAACTTTCTTCTCATAGAAACATGTGCAGTGGTTGGAGGTCGTCCCCCTGCTAGACCCTGGGGAGTGTAATACCTCCCCTGACCCAGCATTAGATGCGTGGTCTCGCAATGTGGGAGAGCACATTCATTATCCTGCTATAGAGACACACGGGAACTACAAATTTCACGCCCACAATTGAGACAGTGCACCCACGCGAGGTCCGTTAGAACGATGTACTGCAGCTGTCACTGCAATTGCTATGAGAGGAATATGAGAGTTACTTTTAAAATGATCCTACATGAACTGGAGACGATATAGAGTTGAATACAAATATGTTTCCAAATGTACAGAGTGTCTTTATCAACATGTCTTCTTGTTTTCTTAATAGTTGATGTGTTTCACATTTAATTTGCCACTTTAATGGGTTACCCATAATGTTAACACAGCAGAGGGGAGACGACAGACAGGCAAGTAGTCGTATTTCAGTGACATCACTGTCTTTACGAGCACCGACTTTCAATTCTCATCCCAATCCCTACCGAGATGATTGCCCCCCCCCCCCCCCCACCCCACACACACACACACACACACACACACACACACACACACACATACATACACACACACACACACACACACACACACACACACACACACACACACACACACACACAATATGAGGATTTACATGGCTGGTTTCACTTGAGGTGTACTTTTATTGTTTTTATTTAGCTTTTACATTGCAAGGCCATTTAGAAAAAAAAACATGCAGAAACACATCAAAGTACCATGGATATTAGTATATCCATAATACTGAACGCTTAAACATGCAATACATACAGGTACAAGTTTTACAAAGCATGCATGTGTTCTTGAATCAGTTTTGGTTTTACATTTACATGATATATTGTTTCACTAAAGGATGTGTTTGAGACCCAACATAATATTTCAGTTTTACTATAAATTTCACATTGAACTGACTGAGGCATGACAGCATCAACGTTGTCTCAAAAGTTACTTTTACATGAAACAAACATATTATGTTCTGTGTCCTCTTCTACCAAACAGACAGCACAAGGAGGAGTATAGGGACAAGCTGCCATTTGTACAGGTTTTACATATTTTGAGGAATTCCATGTAATTTAACATTACATGGAATTCTGAGAAGGGAGGAAGGAACCCACACACTGCCCGGCGTGCACGGTACTTCCTTCTCTGATGTGGCTGCTGCTTTTAGCCTACACACCTGCTCTGATGTGGCCTGCTGCTTTTAGCCTACGCACCTGCTCTGATGTGGCCTGCTGCTTTTAGCCTACGCATCTGCTCTGATGTGGCCTGCTGCTTTTAGCCTACGCACCTGCTTTCAACAGTTTAACTAGTGGTGCACGATAATTATCGGCCCGATATTAGGAATTATGACGTCATACTGATAAACCCGATAAAATTATTAATAGCCCCAATAATATACAATATATTTTTTGGGTAAAAAAAAAAATACTGCGGTGTGGGTGGATTGGGATGAGGGGCGTTTGTTTTTCACTCGGCTCCTCCCGTTTTGCCAGTACTGTGATATTAGTGGTTTAGGAAGAGCTGAGTTTTTCACAAATCCAGCGCTCCCTAACTCATGCCTGGCTGTGACGTAAATGGTGTGCGGCCGGCAAGTGAAGCCAGGACAGTAAACAAACATGCCGTCGGTAGTATGGGACTATTTCAAAGTTTCAGAGTTAGATAGTTTGCTTGTTATTTGTAACAATTGCAATGCAAAAGTTCCACGAGGAGGGAGAAAGGCAACAAGTTATAATACTTCCAACCTAATTAGTCACCTGAAACATCGCCATCACTACGATGGTGTGTTAAAAGCATACAAAGACGCCTGCGCTGCTAAACTAGCGGCGAATCCAAAGCCAGCTGCAAAGGCACCGGGGCTTTTACCATTCGACAAGGCTTTTGCAAGAAGTTTGCCAGAGACGACCCCAGGGCTAAAACGATCTGTAACTTCATCATAGAAATGATGGCGCTTGACGACCAGCCCTTCTCCCTTGTCGAAGATAAAGGATTCAGTCGGCTAGTTCATCATTTGGAGCCCAGGTGTTTCATTCCAAGCCGCCGCCACTTTTCAGACGAGTGTTTACCAGCCAAGTATAATGAGATCGCCACACTCCTTCATACTCTGATCGATAACGATATACGGGACATAAGTTTTACCACGGGCATATGGACCAGTGATGTTAGCCCCGTTAGCATGCTAGATCTGACGGCGCAGTGGCTGGACAAAGACTACAAACTGTACAGAGCGGTGTTGCATTCTCAGGAGCTACCAGGTTCACACACTGCCGATATGATCCGTGAGGCTTTTGAAGCCATGCTTCAGCAATGGAACATTACTAAAGACGTGGTCCATGTTGTCCTAAGAGACAACGCACGTAATATGGCGAAGGCTTTTGGTGACTATGGAGTCGATAGCCTGGGCTGCATGGCCCACACTTTACAGTTGGCCGTGAATGAGGCTGTGTCTGACTGTGTTGCCATCGGGCGGAAGATTGTTGGACATTTTAAGCACTCCCAAGTAGTGTCCACCGCCCTGGAAAAGTTACAGGCAAACCTGCGAAAGGGAACAACCACTACTACCACCACCACCAGTACACGCAGGGCCGGATACAGAAATTATTAATTGGGGGGGCATTAGGAAATGCTGGGGGGGGCGGCTTCCTCTGCGATTTTCTTTTTTGCGTTTTGTTTGCGTTTTTTTTGCGTTTTTTCCGGCTGTTTGTGTAATACTGCTTCCTATTGTTTAGGAGTAGTACTGCATGTGTGTGTGTGACTGTGTGTGTGGAAAATCAGGGCAGAGGATTATTTGAATTGTGCAATGATACATGATGGAATATGATTAAGGATTATTTTGATTATGGTAAGCTCACATTTCTTAATTTTTTTTTATTTTTTTTGGGGGGGGCAGTCAGGGCATTTGGGGGGGCATTGCCCCCCCTTGCCCATGCCTAGATCCGGCCCTGAGTACACGACTCCAACAGGACGTGGCCACACGTTGGAACAGTACATTTTACATGCTTAAGAGCAGGGCCGGATTAGCACTATGTGGTGCCCCAGGGCGACCTCAAGTTGAAGTGCCCCCCCCCCCTGCTCCCTGGGGCGGAGATATATGGCTTGAGGCTGGGGGAGGTTGGCCTTTTTTTTTACGGATTTTGTTAGTTTCTATATGGTTTTTGGTTACTTTATTTCAGTTTTAGGGTTATGTTATTTCATTCTTATAAAATGTGCCCCCCATTGGCTGGTGCCCCAGGGCACTCGCCCCCAGCGGCCTATTGGTAATATGGCCCTGCTTAAAGGGTAAGACCACTTTGGTAGAGGTTTGGGTTGTGTAGTTACCTTGCCATGAGGTAACTCCAAAGGTGGGCAAGAAATCAAAAATAATTGCTCCATTGATTAGAAATTGATAATTCAAAATATGCTCCTCATTGACTTACATTGTACGGTATAACAAGCTCTCAAAGTCACTCTTTTAGCACATAAATGAACCCAAACATAGCCGATTCAGACAATATAGAACATCACCAAACCCAGTACTGTTTTTTTTTTTTAAATAAAAATGTCAACTTCCTGTTGATTTTACTATTTGAAGATCCGGATCCGCGGATCCAGTTCAGGTTTTCTACTTATTAAAAATGGCAAAATCAAAAGGAAGTTAACATTTTTATTTAAAAAAAAAAAAACAGTACTGGCTTTGGTGATGTTCTATATTGTCTGAATCAACTTTGTTTACGTTTGTTTATGTGCTAAAAGAGTGACTTTGAGAGCTCTTTTACCGTACAATGTAAGTCAATGAGGAGCATATTTTGAATTATCAATTTCTAATCAATGGAGCAATTATTTTTAATTTCATGCCCACCTTTGGAGTTACATCATGGCAAGGTAACTACACAACCCAAACCTCTACCAAAGTGGTCTTGCCCTTTAAGAGTCTGGTGGCGCAGGAGCAAGCTATTGCAGCTTATGCAATAGAATACAAGTTACCAGCAAGACTCAACTCCCACCAATGGGCCCTGGTTGAAAACATGTTGACCATCCTCAGAATTAAAAAAAAAGTAGAACTTTAGAAGAATAGCTACCTGCTCTAAAGGAAAGTAACAATGCAGGATCAAGGGTCAAATATGAATCTCTCTCTCTCTCTCTCTCTGAGAAAAAAGAGGACAATTGAAACCTCGTGCTTTTGTGAAAAACGGGTTCACTGTCATATATATTGATTTTAAAGCAAGTCATTAATCCTTTGTTCTGTAAAATGACTGTTTGTTACTGTGTGGAATGCACTTTTTCAGTTTGTGTTTACATATACATGTCTAACTTGTTTCAGTACCTTATTTTTTTTTGTTACTGTGAGGAATGCACCTTTTCAGTTTGTTTACAGAGACTGATTTGACTTCAGTATTTAATTTGAATGATTTGAATTGATGATGTCTTAATATGGACCACTCATTGTTCACTCATTGTTCAGGGAAACACAGTGTCATTGACATTGACTGATTGACTCAATTATATTTATTTGGGAAAATAAATATGGTCACTTTAATTGAAGAGTCAAAACTGTTCTTGGCTTTGTTTTGTTCATAGTAGTAATGCTCATGTCATTTGCTCACTACTATACTATATTATTATTGGGTATCGGTCTTGAGAAGCAGGAAGTTATCGGTATCGGTATCGGTTTCAAAAAAACAATATTGTGCATCCCTACTTTTAATCTAGGTTTGCAAAAGTTTTTGTATCCAAATTGAATTCTGACAAATTTTCTCTCTGGAGAGAGTTTCATCGTTGCGTTACTCCACATGATGTTTGATTGGGTAGCTATAGTGCAGCGTCTCACTACGCCTGCATGTGTGATGTAGTTTGTGATGTAAACTATAGTTACTAGCTAGTTACTTTGTAGATTTTGATTATCATCACAAAACTTACAGCCTATATACATTTCAGCCATTTGAAAATTCGATCTACAAGATCTGTATATCTGCTATTTTCAATAGATTGTTATACATTTTAAAAACTTGTGAAACAGGACATTCTGCATAATGAGTACTTTCTACTTTTGGTACTTTAAGTGCTTTTTGATACTAATACGTTTTGTACTTTTACTCAAGTACATGTTTTATTCCAGACTTTGACTTGTAACAGAGTGTTTCTACACTGCAATATTGATACTTTTACTTGAGTAAAAACAAATGACTTTGTTTTGTTTATCCTGAAGCTTGGTTGCATCTTTAACAGATAGATCTTTATGCAAATGATACCAAATGATAAATCGAATGTTTATAGAACATCACTCACATTTAACTTGTTCTCTCTCTCTCCTTCCCTTCTGCTCTCTTCTTTACAACAGTAAACATGTGATGTGACTGTGACAAATAAAACTCATTCTGATGAGTTTTATTCTGACTCATTCTTCTTCTCACAAATCGATTTGACAGTATCTGAACAGACCCCATTACTCCATTTTCCACTGCTGTGCCAGTATCGTGCACAGTTCCAGTCACCTTTCTCATCAGGATATCCACTGTCCCAGTACCTGCAGAATAAACAACACAATGCATTTTAATCACATCCACTCAGTCAGTCAGTCAGTCAGTCAGTCAGTCAGTAGACTGAAAGAACGAGCCCAATCGATGGTCTTGAAGGGCGGATCCAAACCCAGGCGCTGGATTCCTGCGCCGCTTCCTATTGCTTCACCAATCTATGTCCCCGCCTCCGCCTCCCCCTCCCCCGCGCGATTAAAATGCTACGTTAATATATTTTAATCATGTTAATTTTCTGTAATTAATTAATCGAAATTAATCCGTTCCTGAGCCCTAATGAAAACGTATAAAAGGTCTCACTGTGTTGTCAGTGGAGCTCCATTCAGCCAGGTCCACTTTCCCAAAGTCCTCTTCAGTCCAATCCAGGATGATGATTCATCGTTCAATCCTCCGATGAATTCCTGATAATTTGTACATGATTGAACCATAATTAATCTAATGTATTCATGTTTTCACCGTAATCACAGAATTATCTCAGATACACTAACCTGTTCTTTTTTACTGTCAATGACCACCAGATTTGCTCCTGGTGTCTCCAGACATTGCTGTTTGCTTTCCTCCCAGGTTTTCCATGTTGTAGATCTGTGATAACAGCTGCATTCAAACTGCTGCCATCCACTGGGACACAACTTCACTGAACACAACAGATTTGGGAAAGAGGAAAATATGTTTGGTTTTATACACCTGCTGCATGGAACACACTGCATGGTTTTCTGTGTACAAATGTTATATCTGATTGACCTCAGTGGGGAAAAACTCATTAAGTAAAGATTCAAAAGGAGATTTAGTGACGGATTTGCAATGCACTGATAATCAATTCTAACACGTAGACTAGAGTATTTATAATAATAGTAGTCAGGGAGGTAGAGGAGGGTAAACATATTTATTTAATATATAGTGTTTCAGCACCTCATTTAGAAGATATTTGTTTAACTAGTCTCATAAACTCTTAAATGACACTCACACTCATTGCCCCAGAACTCTGCTACTCATGCTTTCATGATAAACAGCTCAACACTGCCCCCTTGTGTCTGTCTGTCTGTCTATCAACACATTGTGGCAATGATGGCAAAAGGTTTGTAACGTCTCACCTTTCTCTTTCTTAAGTTCATGTTTTTTTTTTTTTTTATGTTTTATTTATTTGATATGGACATCACAATTACATTGGACAAAACCAGATGCATTGTTTACAGTGTATATAGCACGAGTGCTAATTTTCAATGTCCACAGGAAGCTTTTCTAAAATACAGTAATACCAATCTAAAACCCAATCAGGTACAAAATATATATATATATATATATATATATATATATATATATATATATATATATATATATATATACATATACATATACATATACACACACACACACACACACACACACACACACACACACACACACACACACACACACACACACACACACACACACACACACACACACACACACACACACACATACATTGTTGTAGTTGGTTTCGTTCGAGCATCAGGTTGGCCTTCAACAGGTTAATCTCCAGGGTCAGGGCGGTCAGTTTATTGGCTGAATGATCTGCAAAGAACCAACAGATAACCATAAACACAGCTGTTGTTACTGTTCAAATGATGAGATCAAACATAATGTGTGAAAACAACATACAATAAACTCAATGTTCCTGATCAGGTGTGTTTTAATGTGAATAGTTCTCAACATGTATAATACACAGTGGTAGAAAAATTACTCAAATGTTTTACTTAAGTAAAAGAAAAGAATGCAACTTAGAAGTACTCTGTTACAAGTAAAATTCCGGAATGAAAATTTTACTTAAGTAAAAGTACAAAAGCATTGGCATCAGGGATTCCATTTGCCGGTATTTACCGGCCATTGACCGATAAAATGTTTAATTGACCGTTATTTATAAACACCACCGGCCACCGTGGCCGGTTGGGAAAATGCTGTTATTAGGCTATTTTATCATTTAAGTCTATTATTAATAATAAGGGATTATTTGGATAAAGTAGTTGGCTATAACCATTAAACTCATAATAATTTTTAAAAAATCATCATGATCTTACTGTGTGGCTTAATTCCCGACAGCCTGCTGCTGCTGTGCGCTGCAGTTGTAGATTAGCCTATTCGTTGTACGATGGTGTCGTGCGTTGAAAATATCAGAGCTACAAGCTCGCAGCACATTGCAACACGCCGCGTTGTGAGCTTGTATGTCTGCTATTTTTGATACGCCACAACACCGTCAGGGTGAAGCACAAAGCTCTTTGCACAGCTGTGTCTCTTCCTAATCAGCGCTGCGTAGGCCTACGGGTGGTTCGCTCGGGTGTTGATAAACAGAACTGGGGTTCCGAGGTGATAGAATCTGAACCAAGCCGGACCCATTTGTCGATAATAAAACAGAGACCCGAACTCGTGTGGGTCGTGGATATTATGCAAGCATAGTGTCTGTCTGCCTGCAATGGATAAAGTGGTGAAAGTTGGTGACACTGATTGCAGCAGGCAACCTGACAACCTCCCTTGCGCCCACATATATCATGACATATATAATTAACGTTAACAAAACAAAACCTACTTTTGCATATTAAGGTTGAATGAGATGTAAAGCCCAACATATATATTAATTTGTTCATACTGTGCGACGGTGTCACGCAGGGCAAGGCTCTGGCGCAGGGTAACCGGAGGACTCGCCCCAAAACACCCTCGCCCCCATTTTTCAGGCGGACCAGCGGTTCTTGTGTTATTATACATAAGGTTAGGTTTAGGCATAGTTAACTGATGTTCCGTATAGGAATACCAAGTGAATACCGCCGGATTTTCCCCGGGGCGACTGTGTTTTGGGGCGAGCGGGGCGTTTTCGTATTCGTTGCGCAGCAGTTCACTCATGCCCACTTTATTCATTTCATTTTTGGCAAGCGACATCTCTGCATGATATAGTAGATCATATAATTTAGTTATCTATAAAAACAGGAACAGATTGCATCTGTGATAAAGTGGAAAGAAGCGCAGCGCTAACGTAACAAGGTGTATTGATCAGTTGGTTGGTGCATGTATGCAGTGTGTGGTATATGGCTTATAGTTATTGAACAGTGTGAAAGTAAAATCAGATAGAAGTAACCTTGCTAAAGTCAGAAGAGTAATCATGAGTGTGTTGTGACTGGTGAATGCCTGGTGAATGTGCTAATTCTAACACAGCTACAGCTGTCAATCTAACAGCTGAGCCGAATGGTCATTGCTATTTATGTATGACTATTGAGAATAGCATCTATCTTTGGTAAATGGTCTACTATAAGAACTGTGTAAGATGGGTGTTTGGAAGGACTGTCACACGTCGTGAGGCTGCTGGGGGGTGGACAGGGGCTCTGCCCCTGGATGAAGTTGCTATGATGCTGTTGTACTCGAATGCTGAATAAATGAATCATGATGGAACTTGGAAACCTGACGTCTCTTCTTCTCCTCTTCTGTATTACAACTACCTGCTATGCTAACACGCAGTTTAATGCCCATCATATACGACAAGTGCAAACACGCATTTGACGTTAATTATAATATGGCCGATAAATGTATTCTTTGGCCGATAAAATATAATCCTGTCGGCCATGGTGGCCGGCCCAAAAAATGCCTAGCGGAAACCCTGATCAAAATGTACTTAAAGTACCAAAAGTAAAAGTAATAACAAATATTTGAAAATAGCAGATCTACAAGCTCACAACGTTGTGAGCTTGTAGATCGGCTATTTTCAAATAGCCGAGGTATAAAATAGGGCTGAAGTGGTTAATGTATGTTTTATAATATAATCATTTATAACTGCAAAGTAACTAGTAAATTAATTAGTTTTCAAATAATTGTAGTGGAGTAAAAGTACAATGTTTGCCTCTGAGGTGTAGTGGAGTAGAAGTAAAAGTACTGAAAATTGGAAATACTGCAGTAAAGTAAAAAATCACACCCTGTGTGAAGTGGGCGGTGTCTTGCTAGCTAATCACAATACTGAATGGAGTCAACCAATCATGTACAAAAGATAAATACATTTATTGAAACACTCTTTATGATGGACGAAACCATAACTTGAAAAAAACAAATTTTTGTTTTTTTTCAAGTTATGTTTTCTTATATAGGGCTATGCACATGTGTCATGTGACACTGGCCAATCACAGTCCTGAATAGACTGTGATTGGCCAATCACAGCGCAGGATAATTGTACAAATTTCCTGGGCCCAGATCACAGCGCAGGAAAATGTACATTTTTCCAAATCTCACTTATAGGGGTGGTTTCACCGCCCAAGAATACCTCAAAACTGTACTTAAGTACTGTACTTGAGTAAATGTACTTAGTTACTTTACACCACTGAGTCTCTGTTTGTTGATGTAAGTGCATGAATTTGACCTTTGAGCTGATACTCACAGTACAGGGCCATGTCTGTGGTTCTCAACGCCAGTAGGAAACACAGCAGCACCAGACACACTGCAGCCGCTTTGAGGATGGATCTCTGGATGATCAGCTCTCTCTGGACACCTGGAGGTGATTGACATTAGTGGTGCACAATAAGTATCGGCCCGATAATTATCGGTCCGATATCAGGAATTATGACGTCATCCCGATAAACCGATAACATTAATAATAGCTCCGATAATATATAATATTAGTCAGCTGTGATCTGCATGGACTCTTTCGGTTAGACACCATTGTGTGGTGGTGGAGACTCTCGTACACGTTGTAGCAGCAGCAGCAGCACAGCCCCCCCCCCCCCCCCCCCATATAAACCCCTCTTTCTCTTTTTTTCTCCTTAAAAGTACTTAGTATTGATATAATTGATTATTTGCATTGCAGAACGATTCGATACGATTATTTGCATTGCAAAACGATTCGATACGATACAAAGTCAAACGATACGATATTTAGCTGTTTGCATATCGATATAGTAGAAGGAAGAAACGGAAGAGAAATTCAAAACGATTTTTCGATGCATTTACTATATCGTTACACCTCTACTAGTTACGTTAAGTAGCTTCTGCTGATCTACAAGCTTGTAGGGGGGCCACCATGTTTGTTGTTGCTGTTGGGGGGGGGGCTGTGGCGTCATCGGTTTCAGGAGTACACGTCTTTAGGTGTACACACGGAGACGCAAGGGTAGTGTATTCAGATTAATTCACTCTGGAAGCCGTTTTCAAAAATACGCGTATTGCGGACCTAAGTCACCGGCTCCCTGTGGACGAAACGTCAAAACGATTAAAAACGTATGCGGATTCACCTAAAACGTCTCCGTGTGGATGTGGCCTAGAGTGTTCTCCAACTTGTTTGGAGATCAGAGTGATGTGGTGGACGAATGGCTCGTTGAGCCTATGCATTTGACCCTGATTTGACCACACAGGTAATCAAAAGCACTAATTGATGGCAGCTGTAAGTAACCGGTTGTCTTGTCTATCATCTGTGTCTTGTGTATGTTTAACCCTTGTAGGGTCCTCGGGTCCTTTTAACCCGGTTTAACATTTTCAACATGAATTAAAAGTATGTAAAACATTTTTGTTCTCTATGAAACTTCTTCTATTTGCCTTATTTACTGTACTAAACATGTGATATGAAAATGAAATTTTTCATTTTCATGAAAATGAAAAATTTCACACAGGGCCTTCGGGTCAAAGTGACCCGAAGGCCCTGGGTGTGACTAAAACACGAAGACCCTACGAGGGTTAATAGCCAACTGAATGTTTTCTGTAGCCTAGAGCAAGCTTCAACAGGGGGTCCGGGACCTCTAGGGGGTCCTCAGAGTTACTACAGGGGGTCCGCCTGAAATCTTTGTGTGATAGGATTTTTATTTTTTTGCATTAACCACTTGAACCCTAGCATCCCTTTTTCTGAGGAGAACTTGAGCCAAAAATAGCAGATCTAAAAGCTCACAATGCCTTTGTGAGCTTGCAGATCGGCTATTTTTGGCAAAGAGGTATAGGTGTAGAGGGGGGAAAAGAGCAGACCAAGTAAACAAGAAAAGTTTAAAGGAGGAGTTCACCCAAAAAATGACTTATTTTCTATCAATTGCACACCCCATGAAGCCTTGAATCCATGGATTCATTTTTGTTTTTTTGGCATTCCTAAGCTAATAATTTGATTCCCGTCTCCTACCGGCTAATGTATCCGGTAGGAGACACAAAGTAGATTATTTGTGTCTCCTACCGGATACACACCGGTCATCAAATTATTGGCTTAGGAATGCCACAAAAACAAAAATAAATCCATGGATTCAAGGCTTCATGGGGTGTGCAATTGATAGAAAATAAGTCATTTTTTGGGTGAACTTCTCCTTTAATCTGTAACACAATTTTATACAATATAGAGGGGGTCCCTGCTTCATCTCTCTCTCAGCTAGGGGGTCCTTGGCCTGAAAACGTTGAAGACCCCTGGCCTAGAGGTATCAAGTAATTTCGTGAAGAGGGTAAACCCTCTCCCTCATGCTAAACTTAAAGTGACTTCTAAGGTTCCACTTCAGCTCAAAAAGACAACTTTATTTTCCTTTCTCAATGACAAGCCTAATATTATTATTGCATTTTGGCTATGTGCAATAACTGCAAGCCAATGTTCATAGGCATTGACAGTATTTGTCTTCATTATTTCTTGAATTCCTATTTCTTTAGTTGCTGTAAGCCAGTGTTTTGAGTCTTGTATTGCTACACAATAAATAGTAAAAAGAAATTCTACATTCATAAATAATACAAAATAAAATAATAATAATGATTAAAAGGTTCTATGACTAAATGTATTCTATTGGTCAAAGCTATGTTAAATCCACCTTTGCCCACTACTAGTATTCCTTACCATAAGGTACTACAGATTCATATACATTTGAACAAATATATTTATGATTTTTTAATATGTATATATATTTGTATTATCGGTTATCGGTATCGGTCTTGAGAAGCAGGAAGTTATCGGTATCGGTTTCAAAAAAACAATATCGTGCATCCCTAATTGACATCTGTATTGATGACTTCCAACACATACTGTATCATATGCAACAATAACATCTACAGTACATGGCCCATACAGGCCCACCACAAGCAAAAGGAGAAACGCAGAAAAAAGCTGACAGCTTGTTTCCATTGTGTTTTTTAGTTGTGTGTGTGTGTGTGTGTGTGTGTGTGTGTGTGTGTGTGTGTGTGTGTGTGTGTGTGTGTGTGTGTGTGTGTGTGTGTGTGTGTGTGTGTGTGTGTGTGTGTGTGTGCGCACACATCACGAAGTCTCTGTGAGTGTTCCTCCCACGCAAAGGGGAGGGGTGTGTGGTGGGATGATTGGGGTGTAAAATACAATATACGTACAAATAAATACATAGACCCAATTTTCTTTTGATGAGCAGAAAAAAATCTATAAATAATAACACTATTACTGTGTCAAAAGTAATCAACAAACTATGTATATTTATTTGACATGGCCATTACAATCACATTGATGAACCAGATGCATTGCTTAGTGTATATACTGCAGCACGATTGCTAGTTTTCAACACCTATCCAAAAAGATGAAAGAGGTTTTGGGTGGTCACGCCTGAAGGGTTTGAGAACCACTGTACTATGATAATGGGTATTATATAACCCTTCTCAACATCTGGCCTGGGGCCCGCCAAGGGTCCAAATGGACCTTTACGGGTCTGTAACTCCATTTTCACACTCAGAGTTAAACACTTAGAATTTTTCAGTGTAGATTAGATTATAAAAAAAAAAAAGGTTCCTTTTGATACACTAATGAACTCTAACGTTCATAATGTTTTATTATTATTATTATTATTATTATTATTATTATTATTATTATTATTATTATTATTATTATTATTATTATTATTACCTTGATCTCCTGTAGTCTCCTGTGAGCCAGAGCCTTGGTCTCTGGAAACTCCTTTAGTCATGACTGGCTGAAATGACACAAAAACTCAAGTTAATCAGTACAAGTTAATATACATATATTATGCATTAACCGATTACACAATAAATACTATATAAATATACGTAAATATTATATAGTAATTATTTTACTTTTTGTCGAATATCCGTGTGGTCCTACATCGCTCACCACCGTTGGCGTTGCACGACTCTGAACTGTGGTCTGTTTTAAGGTGACTTTAACTTGTTCATGTTGCACGTATGCGCGCACACACACACACACACACACACACACACACACACACACACACACACACACACACACACACACACACACACACACACACACATATATTTTCTAAGTCACGTGGGCAGCTTCTATAGGAAGCTAAGCTGCCAGGGTACATAGAGTCACTTCAGGTTTCTTCAAAAGGAAGAAACCACACCGCTCGAGTAAAGCACAAGCCTTTCACACCAATGCATGTGTTGATGTTACTGGCACGCACGTACAGAGACCTGAATGCAAGAACAAAGGCAGTGTGCATGAACAGTGCATGTGCATGTACGCGTGCACATGCACCGTTTAGACCTGCATGAAGTCGAATTTTTGCACAATCAGGCCCCTGACCCAAAATGAGTTTGACCCCTCTGTGTCTATTGTGAACAATGAACAGAGAACAATGCCTCACAGGAAGTCTGTTTTTATGGCCTGCAAACAACTCCCTGCAGCCACATCATGTGTGGCTGCAGGAAGTTGTTTGCAGTTATCATTGTTGCCGGGCAGAAACCTCATACAGTATCTCATATCTATGCCCTACTTCATCAGCGTCACATGAAAGTGGCCAAAATAGCTGATCTCTTGATGCGACGCGTTATGACCTTGTGGATCGGCTGTTTTAGATTTTTTTTTTTGTGTGAAAGTGTGTGTGTGTGTGTGTGTGTGTGTGTGTGTGTGTGTGTGTGTTTGTGTGTGTGTGTGTGTGTGTGTGTTTGTAGCAGATCTACAAGCTCATAGCGCGGCACCGAGTGCCGCGCTATGAGCTTGTAGATCTGCTATTATTATTTTTTTAATCGTGAAAATGTGTGCAAATCTTTAGTTTGAACGTATATATACTTTTTTAAAGCAAAGGTTTTTTTAACTCAAATCTTTACTTCTGGGGATTTTACAAATGTCTTCTAAAAACAGTTTCTTTTTTCTAAAGTTATTTTTTTTTTTTTTTTTTTTTTACCTATGTTGATATATTATCAATGGTTTATAACGTTTTTTCATGTCAAGGACCCCGAAAATAATCCAAAATGTCCGCGGACCCCCTCCCATTTAAAAACATTTTGTTCCAGGTACCCCCAGAAGCAAAGATTTCAGTTAAAAATGTATATAAAAGATTTGCACACATTTTCATGATTTTTCTAAAAATAGCAGATCTACAAGCTCATAGCGTGGCACTCGGTGCCGCGCTATGAGCTTGTATATCTGCTATTTTTGAAATGACACACATGCGTTCCCTTCCCGGCCTTAAAGGTTTAACTAAAGATCCTCCAGCCATAACGAACCTCTATAAAATGAAGTCATATCATATCATCCTCTGCTGACCATGAATGTCATGTATCTCAAAAAGTATCTCATTTAGTGCATTCTATAAATGTGATATGATGTCTTATGTGACAATAAGATGTGTTCATGCATGCTTCAGTATCAGAACATAATACCAGAACACTATAAGTACCCTATCTTGTGGGGAATGTAATCGTCTGGTTTCCAGGCAAAAGAAAAGTTAGGAAGATTTTGGTAAATACTACAGTAAACATTGGCAGAGAGAGAGAGAGAGAGAGAGAGAGAGAGAGAGAGAGAGAGAGAGAGAGAGAGAGAGAGAGAGAGAGAGAGAGAGAGAGAGAGAGAGAGAGAGAGAGAGAACGAGAGAACGAGAGAACGAGAGAACGAGAGAACCAACCTACTGGTGTATTTAACCACACTGCCCTCTGCAGGCTAATCACTGACCTGCATATCTTTATATGTGTGAGGGAGAATGTATTCTGGAGGAAACTTCTTCTCGTTGTTGAAGAGCTGGTCCAAAATGGAAAGGCCGAAGAAAATAATAAAGTCACATAAACATGAAGAGGTTGTACATTTTAAATGACTTCTACGGACAAAATTATTTATACATAAATAAATACATAAATATTTTATGCTTTTGTGCACTGGAATATATTGAATGCTGTATTATTCCTGCTGTGGACAGTAATGCATGGCTGTACACAGAACACTTATTCAGGATACCTGATAAACAAGTGAAATTGGAAAAGAAATGAGGAGAAAAAATTGGAACTGGAACAAATGGGCTGATAAATGGGTACTGGGTGTGCTGTGTAAGTTGTTGCTCTCTTAATAAGTATTTTCCCCCCAAGAATGACTTATTTCCTATCAATTACACACCCCATGCATGAAGCCTTGAATTCATGGAGATATGTTTTAGTTTTTGTTGCATTCCTGATTAAATAATATGATGAGTGGATCATCGGTCAGTAGGAGACTCAGTAGGACTCAGTAGGAGTCTCCTACTCAATGAAGACTCAGTCATTTAACTCAATGGTGACTCGGTAGGAGTCGACTTCTGTGTAACAATGATTCTGTGTTCTCTAACATTTCAGCTAACACCCCTGATGTCATTGGGTTTTTTACATAAACCATTTGATCCCTAGCATCCCTAAATCTGCCCAAAAAAAAGCAGATCTAGAAGCTCACTATGAGCTTGTAGATCTACTACTTTTGGCATAGAGTGTAGAGTGGAAAAAGAGCAGAACAAGTACAGAGCCAAAGGTCAAGTTTAATAAGCATTGTTAATAAATAATTCAACATAGGTAGTGATATTCTTTGGGTTAAAACAAAAAGCATTTTGTTAAAAGGTTAAAGCCCTATATTCTGATAGGAATCATTGCTATAGAGTGTTTGTTTAGTAACGGGGGGTCTCCACGTCTATCCAGCTCTTTAATAAACAGAAAATACATTTCCTGGTAGGTGACAAAATCTCAGCCAACCAGGAGAGAGTAACACATTTGTCTACTCATCTCTTTGTGTCATCACTTCCAATTTCACTTATTCAATCTGTATCCTGACTGATTTCTTTATTCTGATTGGATAAAATTGGTATGCCGAAAAAATAAAACGATGTCATTCGCCTGTTTCTGGAACCAGTTGTGGCACAACTATTAGAGCTTTATGGAAGTGCACAACACGTTCCTCTGATACAAATCTGACTGGGTATCATGCATCCTGCGCAGTGCGCACGTTACAAAGCATTTTAACCGTCCGACCGGCGCATTCCCAGTGGGTGCTCGCTGTCTCCCGTGGGTGGTGCATGAGCTCCCGAGCACCCACAGGATCGGCACCATGACTTTTTCATTCAGCCAAGCTCATCTCCAGTCATGTTTAAATGTGCTCTCAATGACAGTCACGTCCAAACCTTCTTTTATCACCAACGCCACCGCGATGATATCATTCGACTGGACCGCGGCCACAAGTGGGAGTAATTTATTGCATCTTCTCACGAGAAACAATCCAATATAGAGGCTGCTGGATAAACCTCCGACTGCTGCTTTGAAAACCTATCATGATACCTTACCGTTCCAAATGACAATTGGCACCTGGCACCTGTATGAGTGAATTTTGTGAGTCAGAGTGAGAAATAAATCCTCTCGAATCTCCGATTGGTAAACAGAGCAATTGTTCCGCTGCTTATTTTAATGCAAGAGAACGTAAGCATACATTTATTGTTAATTACTGCTGGTCTTCCGTGTCAACAAATAATTAGATTGTACCTGTTACGTAGCGTAATCCACTTTCGATTTAAAACTCCATTGTCTTCCATTATTCCTGGGATTTCATCTTTTGGAAACCGTCCACCTTCCATAACTTCACAGTGGTAAATCTGTGCTACTTTAAGTCATACGTTAATGAGAGGGGGAACAGAGCACAACATACTTAATTGCACACTGGTGTTGCTTGCCGTAAATAGCAGATCAACAAGCTCACAACGCGTCCTATTCGTGATGTGTTTTGAGCTTGTAGATCTGCTATTTACTGCGCACGACACCGGCACACAACTAAGTATAGCTGCATGAGGCTAACACGTGGGGCCCGCTGGGGTGTCAAGTTACAATCAGCACGTCATGGCACAGCACTCTGAACCACAGCTGATCTTTATGATAGATCACTGGGGAGGATGGATTCTCAACATCTGGCCTGGGGTCCGCCAGGGGTCCAAATTGACCTTTACAGGTCTGTAACTCCATTTTCACACTCAGAGTTAAATTAACACTTAGACTTTTTCAGGGTAGATTAGATTATTTAAAAAATATATATTAGTACACTAATGAACATTACGTTCATAATGTTTTACTATCATCATTATAATTACTATCATTATTATTATTATTATTATTATTGTCAAATATCTGTGTGGTCCTACATCGCTCTTCACCGTTGCACAATAGACTATGAACTGTGGTCTGTTTTAAGGTGACTTTAATTTGTTCATGATGCGCACACACACACACACACACACACACACACACACACACACACACACACACACACACACACACACACACACACACACACACACACACACACGCACGCACTCATCTTTTCTAAGTCTCGTGAGCAGCTTCTATAGGAAGCTAAGCTGACCACAGTGTCAGTATACATAGAGTCACTTCAGGTTTCTTCACAAGGAAGAAACCACACCGCTCGAGTAAAGCACAAGCCTTTCACACCAATGCTTGTGTTGATGTTACTGGCACGCACTTACAGAGACCTGAATGCAAGAACGAAGGCAATGCACACATGCACAAAGGCAGCGTGCACGGACACGCATGTGCATTTGCGCGTGACGTGCACATGCACTGTTTAGACCTGCAATAAGTTGAATGTGTGCACAATCAGGCCCCTGACCCAAAATGAGTTTGACCCCCCTGTGTCTATTGTAATTATGAACAGAACAAAACTATGCTTAACAGAAAGTCTGTTTTTTATGGCCGGCAGCCACATCATAATATGGCTGCAGGAAGCTGCAGGAAGTTATCATTGTTGCCGGGCAGAAACCTCATATCTTATATCTATGCCCTACTTTGTAATAACATTAAGAAATAAATGTGTGCTTTGGGAAATGGTCTGAAATAAGGTAAAGTGGGCTACACATGACTCAAGGTCTAATATTTCAACAATTGCTACAAATGGCTGCAAACCCTGTCAATATCCAGTCATTATGGGCATATAAACAAGTGGAGGGGTCCATTTTGGTCTGATAATGATGGACCTTCCGTGTTAACATCACATAGAATATACTTTACATTATTTCAGACCATTTTCCAAAGGATGCTTTTATTCTTTACGTTTTCACATTTTTGAAAATAAATAAATTATAATACTATTAGGAATACACACACACACACACACACTCACACTGACACTCACACTCACACACTCACACTCACCCCTATACCTATACTAGAAGTCAAGCTTTTGTGAGCTTTGGCAAGTTTTCATTTGTAGCTCCATAGCCTATCCATATCTTATCCCATAGCCTAGAGCAGTGTTTATCAACCTTTTTTGTGCCAAGGCACACCTGGCATAGCCAAAAAATCCCAGGGCACACCTAGATATACGGTATATATATATATATAATTATATATATATATACGGTATATCTATATACACACACTAGGGGTGTGCCACTAATTTCACGAAACGATACGATACGATATTGGGCACACAACTTTGATACGATACGCACTTTTTTATCATGAAAATATATGGGGGAGAAAGAAAGCAAATGCAAACAAATATTTCTGTTTTTGCATTATTCAGACATGCAAACTTGTAGCTTTTCAGCTTCCACTAGCCGTTTTGAATCCAAATAGGGCAATAGTGTGACACCTGACCCGAAAAAAAACAGCATGTTGTCACCCTTTTCACCTCGGGGCTGTTTGCATGCCTGATTATTATTATTGTTAAAAATAATAATAATAATAATGTTTTTTCTTTTTTTTTTTTCAAAATGATTTTTTTTCAAACCTTCTTCAAACGGCGCGGCACACCTCAGCAGTAGCCCCGGCCCAAAATTGGGACGTTTGCCAGGGTTGATAAACACTGGCCTAGAGGGACAACATGACAGTTGTTCAGCACCTTGTTCAGATTCAAAGAACATTCAGGATGATCACAACATATGAACAAACTGAAGCACACATTGTTCTGAAAATAAAAATAAAGCTTTATTAATTAATTTACTGTATTTCACATACTTTGAAAAATATACG
The DNA here is from genome assembly GCF_963280865.1 of Gymnoscopelus braueri. Classification (NCBI taxonomy): domain Eukaryota; kingdom Metazoa; phylum Chordata; class Actinopteri; order Myctophiformes; family Myctophidae; genus Gymnoscopelus; species Gymnoscopelus braueri. The sequence continues at coordinate 3,838,892 of NC_137605.1, forward strand.
TTTAGCCTATTTGAACCAGTTAGAGCCCCAGTAGTGCATGGTGTTCTATCTGTGTGGAGTTTGAATGTTCTCCCCTTGTTTGCTGGATGAACACTCCTACAGTAGGCTACCGGTGCCCTTGAGCAAGATACTGGCATCATAACTGGAGTTGGTCCCCAAGCGCTGCACGGTGGCTGCTCACCGCTCCTGAAGATGGGTTAAATGAAGAGACACATTTCACCAAGAGAACAATAATGTTACATTGCTTTGCATTTGTGTGGCTACGTATTGGTAGAAAATGTTAGGCTGCATGTGGTGTCATTCACCTCGATCGGGTTTGCCGCCGTGTACCCTGGGAACCATGTGCGTCTGTTCTTCCTAGTGAGAAGCAACACACACTGTCTTGTATGTGTTCTGATTGGTCTAATTCCACACTCTTACATGTTCTGTTTATTGTTTTCATTGTTGTTAGGACTAGATCTGTGATATTTCTGTCATAAAGTTGTTTGTGTTGCTGAATCGATACATTTGAATATGCTTAATTACTGTATTGTTTCTGTGTTGCTCTCATAGTGTGATTGTTTTCTCTGACTATGTTCTAGTAAATTGATTGAAATGAGGACATTTCTACCTTAGTTAATGTACACATTATGTTCATTTACTTGACTTTAACTATTTTATTTTTACATTTACATGTGTATCATTTTAGTTGTTTTTCAGGCCTAACAGTTGTTTGTTCCTTTTCATAGAGAGTTGCTCAGTGATTGTAATCAAGATGTAATCAGTCCAATATAGTAGTATGTTGTATCTATGTTGTATGAGGTGGTCCTATATCCATCTAATGTGGTAGTACTCACCACAGGTAGTAAACGGCGATGGCGATCACGATCACGATCACGATCACGATCACAATCACAATCACAATCACAATGACAGCCGTCCCCAGCCCGGATGTGTCTCCAGGGGGGTCTCCAGTGGGGTGTATTCCTAAAACAAAGATCAACAAACATGTACTAAGGTATCACACCAGTGTATGTAAATAAAGGAAAAAGGCTTTTATTTGTATTTGCAGAGCAGTCAGATCACACAACTAATGACATGAGCAAACCATTATTCTGTCAGGACAACTCATAAATAGAAAAGACAAATAATGAAGGATAAGATATATTTATTGAATATAAAATGAGCAATATATTTATTATGGTTTGGCGATGAATTGGATCTGCTTTTAGGTACTCTGATAAAGCGCATTTCCCAACCATAGGGACTCAGAATCCCCCGTGCATAAACAGCAGATCCAAAAACAACAGGTGGTAGCATGGGGTGGTGAAGGGTGAGCAGCAATTTTAGCAACAGCAATGAACAGCAGCGCAGCAGCAGCAATGGTGTGTGTGCAGCAAAACAACAGAATGAGAAGTGCAACCTTCCAGCTTAAAGGAGCTACACCATGAATTTAAAAAAAATATTTGATATTTAATATCATATGGTGTATGTCCCTCAAACCTTTTTCAAAAGGTTTGAGCCTAAATCATCACTCAGATATACTCATCCCAAGTCAATTGTCTCTGGCTTGTACAGCGCTTTCAGCTGCAATACCAAAACGTCCTCTTGGGCAGGGGGGGGCTACTGAGCAATTCTGTCTGTTAATACAAAAAAATATTTAAAAAAAATATTTAAAAAAAGGAAAAAAATGGGAAAATTCTGCATAAAAAGAAGCATCTAAGAAAAATACAAAATCGAAAAGAAAACACTTTGAACATTTTTGAACAATTCCACCAAGTGTTTGAGGTGCCTGTTTCACCCACTTCCGGGGGGCGGAGCCAAAATCCGAGCCCGAAGTATTTGTTCGTAGACCCCCACTTAGGGGGGGTAGAAAAAGTTTCAGGGCGATTCGGGCACTATTCATTTAACATTGGGTTTGCCATCAATAATGTTTGTGACATCATAAACATTTTCATTCTGAGATCGCCTGTTCAGACACGCCCATTCTGGAAATCCATGAAATGAGAAGGAATGACTGAATTTAAAAAATAAACATTTTTTTGGGTACAAGAGACACTGGGGACCCCAAAAAATACAAAAAAACCAAGAAAAAAGTGATTTTCATGGTGTAGCCCCTTTAAATAGAGCGGTCTGAGTGAGATGAGTGTGCATGGATGAGTGATGTGTACGTGGAGCTGATGTGGTCCAATAGTAGGCCACGCTCACTGCACTGAGTTCCCTGACAGAACTTGCTCTGCGCATGTCTGTGACAGGCGCGACGCTCATTAGTCATCAATTTCATACTACAACCTTATTGTATTTGCAGGCTTTTTGTATGTATAGGCTTGTATAGTATTGTTAATAGGCACTTTTTGCCTATTTGGAGATCATTCTAGCTACTGATTATAGATATTGCTCATTAATTGAAGCGGGTTCCAAAATGACACAATGGCTGTCAATGATACTGAAGTGTGTGTGTGTGTGTGCGTGTGTGTGTGTGTGCGTGTGTGGGGGACGTGCTGGCCACGGAGAAATTTGGGAAAATTCCAGAACGGCCGCGCCATTTACGGGCCGCCAAACGGCCCATAAATTTCTATTGAAATTTTTTTTTTTCTGCCGTTTTAGGATTATTACGGTAATTTCCGGGTCGCGCGGCCCAATTATTAATTACGTTACTGTTGGGCTGGGAGGTTTTTCAGCAGTGGTGTAATTTACATAGGGTTGCTGGGTCGCTGCTTTCTGTTGTTATCGTCAAAAACAAGGCACATTCAAGTGCCCGTAACTATGGAAATGGATTATCCGAGACCCCCCTACGTCTTTTGAGGTGATCGCCGGGTGGATGGCTGTGAGAAATATTATTCTGATTATGATGTTACAAAGGTTAGTAAAAACGCTCAAAATCGCTGGCAACTGGCAAGGACAGCTATAGACAATGTTTTAATTCTGGCAGTTAAAGAGTTAATGTTTGATTTTCCTCCACGTTCTCCCACTCCCTGTCCCCCTTCCTTTTCCCTCTTCTCTCTTCCTGAAAACAATACAACAAAATGATGGAGCCTGCGCAAAAACTAATTCCGCTAAAGTTGATTCTTGATGCATCCAAAGTGTAGAGATAATCCTACCAAAGGTATGAAGAACAACAACAATGTTTTACTTACTCTCACCGTTGCACCAGTTCTCTTTACAGCAGGTTGCTTCAGTTAGATCTACACACATGTTCTTAGAGGCACAGCCCTTCCCTGTCAGCTTCACTCTTCCGATTGTCACTGTGAACACAAATACATAAAACAGTCATTCATAATTTAACCCATTAAGACCTGAGGCCGATTCTACAAAATGTCTTCTAAAGAGAAATCGTGTCACGATTTGCCTTCGGCACTTTAAGCACATGTTCTGCAATCCTGCCTGGTCTAAGGCAGGCCAAGTTTGAACCAGCAGGAGAACAGAGGACTCCACTTCCACTGGTTGCATACAGTTCCTTGCCCTCTGCTAGAGGAATGTTCAATAATTAATTGTCTAAAGCCCTTCAGGTGTGTCATTGTTGGTGTCGCCTATATAAGAGACCAGTGTGTGTTACACTGCCATTTGTTGATTCTGAGGAAATCACTGCATTATTATTTTTTTGGGCACATTTTTACCGAGACCTAAACCTATATGCATTTCTTTGAAAACTGGTAATCTCTAAAGTATCACCAAATGAAAAGGCATCCCCTATTTAGTTTGTAAATGATACTTTAAACATGTTTCTACGGTGTTTGGTTCCAAACTTTTTTTGGACCATTTTGGATTTGACCTCTCACGGTCCTCAGAGGTCAAATCTGACTTCCCTCCCCTTCTGAAAATGAACATTATGTCATATACTATGAAAGTGATGAAAGTTTCATGCTTCTTGCAAAAAGTGCACGATTTGCTAAAAAATGGGCGCTTAACCGCTGTACTATTGTTCTTACTCTACTTTATAATCTGTGCCAGGGTCGTCTTCAACGTTTTTCAGGCCAAGGACCCCTTAGCTGAGAGAGAGATGAAGCAGGGACCCCCACTAGATATTGGATTCATGTTTAATGTGTATTTTCAGACATTTAACCACTTAAACCCTCAATACTTTGTAAACTTGACCTTTGGCCCTGTACTTGGTCTCCTCCCTCAGGTCGTCTATTTTCGGCTGATGTTCCCCCCAGAATAGGGGGAAAAAATAAGTCCCTATCACACAAAGATTTTGTGGCCCCCCTGCAGTATCTTTGAGGACCCCTAAGGGTCCCGGACCCCCTTTGGAAGACCCCTGATCTGTGCTATTGTTACTCATAGCACGCACGCACATGCACACACACACACACACACACACACACACACACACACACACACACACACACACACACACACACACACACACACACACACACACACACACACACACACACACACACACACACACTCAGAGAGAGAACAAGAATCAAGAAGGTCACTGCTCATACAGGTGTCATACAGTGAAATAATAAAGTAAAAAGCTAAAGATATAATAATAAGATACAGATAATAAGGAATTCAATAGTAACAATGGGGTGTTTGTAGCTCTGGATCCAAAGCATGTGGACCTACCAACAATAGGTAACCACGTTCGCACCTTATACCTCAAGTACATACTGCATTCTGCTGGTCTTATGCTGTGTGGAAAGTGTATACTATATGTAGATATATTGATATTTTTATGGTCTCTTGATGTGCTTTTTTAATGTTAGATTCCCTGCTCTTCTCATCCCTTTTCTGGAAAACAGTTCGATGGAGCTTAATGCTAAAACAGTGAATAAAGTGTATTCTTGACAGTTGACAGAAATGCTGAGTGTTGTGCATATAGCTTCTATGCACAGCAGCCATATTGGAAGGACATTGGGCCTCTTCCTTACTTCCTTCACAGGTGTTACCAATGATACTAATGAAGGCTCTGTTCCATTTAGCGTATAGCACAGTGGTTCTCAAACTTTTTAATTTCAAGGACCCCCGTAACTCTGAGAGTGTACGAATGGAACCAAATGGACCCTTATGGGTCCATTTGGTTCCATTTGTACACTCTCAGAGTTACACACCCGCAAGGGGCCCTCAAGGAACCAAGAGGGTCCCTGAACCACACTTTGAGACCCACTGGTGTTTCCAGTGAGCCAACATGCACACCATCAGACCCCCGACTCTGTTTGACCAGAATGGAACAGAGCCTTAATTAGTATTATTGGTAAGACCTGTTAAGGAAGTAAGACGAGGCCCAATTTCTTTCCAATATATGGCTGCTGTGCATAGAGCCTATTAGTGGTAGAGGTATGTGTGTGTGTGTGTGTGTGTGTGTGTGTGTGTGTGTGTGTGTGTGTGTGTGTGTGTGTGTGTGTGTGTGTGTGTGTGTGTGTGTGGGTGTGGGTGCGTGGGTGTGTGTTCAGAGTGTGGGTAGAAGACAGCAGATAGAGAGGAGAGGATGTGGTCACAGTAGACTGGTACATGTCTGTCACGCAATGAGAGAAAAAGGAAAGTAAATGAAGCTCTTCACACGCTACACTTCCTATTTCTCACGCTGTGAAATCATCAGGGGGGGGGGGGGAATGGGCACTTTAACCCTATATGCATCAGCCATTTTTTTGCAAATCTTGAAACAAAAAATACATATTTTCAACATTACATTATATAAATCTCGCGCGGGGGTCCCTGGCAGAATATATTCTCAGATGAGGGTCCACAGCCATATACATTCATTTGGGGGTCCTTGGCATGAAAAGGTTTCAGGAGCCCTGCTGTAGACAGTAGTACACTATGCAGTAGGCCTACATACATACATTCAGCATTTTAACACACACACACACACACACACACACACACACACACACACACACACACACACACCAGCAGAATCATCTAATACTGTTGATAGCAGTACTCCTGGAAGTGGGAGGGAGAGAGAACCTTCCCCCTGGTTACTGGGAATATCATTTATACCTGAGGACCAACCTTTCCTTTTAGGCCACAGCGACAGACGTCCGCGACGCCCCCCCCCCCTACCCTGCAACTACCAACACGCATAGCGTATGCAGTGGTGGAAAGTAACTAAGTACATTTACTTAAGTACTGTACTTATGTACAATTTTGAGGTATTTGTACTTTACTTGAGTATTTCCAATTTCCAATACTTTTTACTTCTACTCCACTACATCTCAGAGGCAAATATTGTACTTTTACTCCACTACATTTACTTGAAAACTTTAGTTACTAGTTACTTTTCAGATATAAACTATGATATCATGAAACATACATTAACCACTTTAGCCCTATTTTATACATGGGCTATTTGAAAATAGCAGATCTACAAGCTCACAACGCGTCGCATCGCGACGCGTTGTGAGCTTGTAGATTTCTATTTTCAAATATTTAGTACTTTTACTTTTGGTACTTTAAGTACATTTTGATGCCAATGCTTTTGTACTTTTACTCATGTAATTATTTTATTCTGGACTTTTACTTGTAACAGAGTATTTTTATATTGCAGTATTGGTACTTTTACTTAAGTAAAGAATTTGAGTACTTTTTCCACCACATAGTGTATGTACAGGTCATTTATATTACTGTTTGTACATTATGCTCCAAGTCTAGAAAAGTCATTGAACATTCTTCTGAGCTGAGGAATGTGAAATATGTGGTAAAGATAGCAGGATATAAAGTATAAACAAAATGTTTATTACCTGTTCCATTGATGCAGCGATCCTCCTCCTCAGTACAATTTAGAACGTTGGTGCAGTTGTTGTCTTTGCCAGTGCAGCACTCCAGCCCGTTGGGAGGAAGCTCGTCAGGAGCTGTAACGTTTACATTACATTAAGTTCATATTGAACATGCTCGTGTACAGCAAAACAACATTCATAGTTGTTTCACCTACAGTACGTATAATAACATGCCCAAATGCCCATTCATTTGATTCATTTTATTATTTTAATAAATTATGAATATTTTAAGTAAAGTGTTACCATATTTTTAATGATCAATTAAATATATAAGTTTGATTTTAACAGTTTCAGCTCTACACAACAGACGGTACAGATACTTACTTTTGGAGAAATTACGATTGCAATAGTCAGTGCTGCAGCAGTCCTCTCTGTAATAGTTCACTCCCATGTTCACTGACCCACATGGTTGATCTGCGTTGATGCAGTGCTTAGAATATTCCACCTTTTTTGCTTCTGAAATCACACAAGATAATGTCTTAGTCATACTAGAAAGCGACTAATCTATGACAGAGTTTTACATAACAATTTGTTTATATATATATATATATATATATATATATATATATATATATATATATATATATATATATATATATATATATATATATATATATATGCTGTCATGTCTATGACTCTCTTGTGTGTTTACTAACCTAACAGTCACTGTTGTCCAACCAGCAATGTCACTAAAAACTCTGCAATAGGTGTACAGTTGTCCAAATCTCAAAAGTCAGTTAAACTCCGTAATAGTTTTTAGTTGTCCACTGAACAGCGGTAAATGTATATAAAATATGTTTTGATGCTATATTAACTTATTTTGCTGGGGATTCCCTTGAAACCCCTCAAGGACCCCTGCCGGTCCTCTGACCCCAGTTTGAGAACCACTGAAATATGTACCAGAAACTGAGTTATATATCAACAAAATTAAATGCTGAGGTTATACCTCTATCACATACCCAACTTGACTGTTCGTGCAGCACAGTTCTGGTGTTCATCACATGTTGCTCTTGATTCGATCTTTTTGCAGTCCAAGCGCTCTCCTGTGTTGCCCGGCCCTGGTATGCAATCGTAACAGTCCAAGGCATGGCCTAAGACAGGAGATAAAATACAGTCAGGTTACAATAGAAAACTAATGTAAACATTAAACACATTCCACAATCAATGTGTGGAATGTGTAACTTTTAGTTCTACTGGATCTCTTCTCCACTTAAAGTCCCTCCATAACATGTGAGTCTAGTTTTTATCCAGCTGCTCTCAGGCTGCTGAACAAAACCTAAGACTCTCTCCTATGCTTAACTGATTTGTACTATTCTGATTCACTTTTAATGTGTTTAGGACTTGCATTGGGACTTCTAAGCAACATGATACTGGATGGCTTGCACTATACTGAATGCACTGCATGAGATTTAGGACCTGATGCTGATTTTAACATGCTGCTTTCTCAGTCTTTTTGTGCTCATCTTGTTATCCTTTCTTTACTGATAATTATTTTCTTTTGCTCCTTGAGCGGCAAAATCATCGCCAGTCAAAGTCCGTTTTAAATCGCTTCCTCTATATGTTAAGTGTTTTTCTTCAGGTCATTTTCCCATGACAGCTCTAATTTCATAACTTATTTTATCTGTTTGACTATTAATGTTGTTTTCGGATTTTGCTTCGGATTTTGCTTTGCTAAATGCTCTTTTTAACATTCTTGTTCTGCAAAAACCCTTTAACAAATGAAGTTGTTGTCATCATTATTGTGACAATCACATCTATTATTGTTTATACAATAATAA